>NC_055958.1:14567832-14867832 GCF_018492685.1 Alosa sapidissima
GCAACAGGCCCACAGTGGGAGTGGAGATTAGGAATGTAGAACATGTGACGCATGGCACTGTCTCTGACTGCTCCTTATGGGGATTGGTAAACATGCAGCTGAATGCAGACAAATAACCCACTGTCTCAATCCCCACTTTCCACAGGTACCTCAGGTGAAGGAGGTCTGAAAAAAATCCTGAAGAAAAGAGAAGGTGATTCAGTTCTGTCCCCAAGCATGGGTAATGCACCACACAACACGTTTGCAATGAAGGGACTCACTTTTCACACTCTTCACGAGGGAGGTTCGAGCTTCTCTGAATGCGTCACTGTTGGTGTGCATGCCTCACACCATTCATACACATTTTGGGCAAGGACTACTGCAAGGCTTGGGTACTGGAGACAATATGCGTGACCAGAACATATAATATCGAGTAAGCGAGGTCATTATGGAGATCATTATATCGAGGCCACAGCTTGGACACATGTGAGACATGTGAGAGTATGAAGAGGATCATTACAGGCTGGCCATGAAATCATAGTGCCATTATTCATATGCCTGGAGAGAAAAAGAGAGTGATAAATGGCCAGACCCACACCATTCATCTCAGTGGAGAGAGCTCACACGGCCCTTTCTGTCCAGTCTGTAAGCATATGTGGTGGTGGTCATAAAAGGCACAGAGAACCAGAGCCATTCATTTCACCAGAACCATTAATTTGAAATCATTACCCAGTGATGCACTGCTACGTAAGAGTAGAAGGGCTTCACGGAAGACATGCAATATATCACTTCTGTGATCTTTTTATAGATTTCTAGGTAATATTCTTACTTAGTGGGTAGATGGGTAGGTGGCACATTGGAGTCAAAGCTGCAGTTCAGCTTTGCTGTTATGTGAATGCACTTTTAAGTAAGTACTTTACACACTGCTCAAGCTTGTTGGCCATGATGTTATGAGCTTCATGCATATTTGTTTGCTATGTTTTTAATTAAAGAGCCATGGTGTCATAAAAGCAGAACATTCTCTCTCTCTCTCTCTCTCTCTCTCTCTCTCTCTCTCTCTCTCATACTCCAGTGGTGGGCGGTGAGGCGCCCTCCTCCAGCGTGGTGGTGTCCTCCTCCAAAGCCATGCAGTTCTTGGTCTCCCTCAAGAGGCCCAAGAGGAACCTGTGGGACCGCAGCCGGCCCGATGTGCAGCAGTGGATCCAGCAGTTCATGCAGATGGGCTATGACGAAGCGGTGCGCCCCCTTTCCTCTCTGTCAACTCCACTCCATTTGGATTCATTTCAGTTCCGTTCAGTTCAAGTTGCTTTATTAGCATGACTGCCTGGATACCGGCCGTATTGGCAAATCTATTGTTAAGAGCCTCAGAATAATACGATGCAGATTGCTGTCACTAAAGCCTGACCCAGGAGAGCAGACATATAACATCTTTTTTTTACGCTGGTCATTCAAGGGATGAACACAAATGTAATTTTAAGACAATCTTAGCTAGAACATATCTGTATGTAGTGTTTGCACAACCTTGCAATCATTTAGACAATAAGGGCACTGCAACAACACCTACCAATGCGATATTTCTCGGAAAATGTCACTTGAGCGCTTCGCTTCTGAAATTGCATCCCTTGCCCACCCTCTCATTTTATAGAATTTGCAAGATATTATTTGAAGAGTCATTCTCTTGTCATTCACTATCTCCGAGTCCAGATTACACACTCGTTTCCTGAACGTAATGAAATATTAATAGATCGACGGCCACAGTGATAAAATGTAAAATGTTCACCAAACTGTGAAATCAATGGCAAATGGCTTAATATTGGAGTTTTTCACAAAATGGCCCTGACAAAACAACACACTGTCATGATTTTGTTTTAATAGCAAAGTGTTCCTATACAAATATGTATATGGTTTTAGCAAAGAAATGGAGATGAGGAGACACACACACACCTACAGTATGAGATATACACATCACATGCCTATACATGTGTGTGTGAGGACAACCA
Organism: Alosa sapidissima; assembly: GCF_018492685.1. Classification (NCBI taxonomy): domain Eukaryota; kingdom Metazoa; phylum Chordata; class Actinopteri; order Clupeiformes; family Clupeidae; genus Alosa; species Alosa sapidissima. The sequence goes on from NC_055958.1 coordinate 14,569,812, forward strand.
AACTCATCACTGAAACATGCATGGCTCCTTGTGTTCTGGCAAACATTGTCATCATACACTCTAGTGTCCATTCATGCAATGGGAATGAGAATTAGCTTCCGGTGAAAGATGTATGTTATGAATTATTTCTGGAGGCTAGTCATAAATACTTTAACAAATACATACTGTTTATTACATACAGTATACTGCTGTTTTCTAAGATGGATGAAGCCTGGGATATAATGACATGAACTAAACATCTTCTTTTGACTGCTGGTCAGACATGTGGGCCAGATACAATGGCAGTAATTTGTTATGATATCATGTGGGAATCGCTCTTCAGATCAACCCACAGTGTCTTGTATAGGTTTCATTCAGCATTCAGTTGGACCCTTAACCTGGCCATGTCAAAGCTGTAATTGTAGTTTTCCTTGGTGAAGTCAAAACAATCTGGAAAAATAATGTGTTGTGTAAGGAAACTGGGATCCACTTGGTCTTCATGAACACTTTCTTTGCACAGCAGAAGTCATCTCTTGCGAATGTGTTCACACATTCTCATTGGTTTACACAGTTCTCACACCCTTTTGCAAAACAGTTAACACAGATGTCATTCAAAGTCCCCAAACTCTATTGGTTTCCCCATGCTAAACAAAATGAAAACATCTTTTCACAGGTGGTAGAGATTCCTTGCACAAGTCTGAATCTCTGATACACCTGTGTGTGCAACTCCTTTCAATCAGCAATCATTCATTATCCATAAGAGATGCCATGTCTGTTCTGTGTTGCTATTTGCAAGTAGGCTATGGATCTAAGGCACATTTACATAAATAAATTATTTATAGACTTTTTAAAGGTTTACTTATAGGGGCACATTCATTTTCCCATCAAATATTATGCTACAACTTACAAACGAGTAGTCTATGTTTTACTTCTAGGGGCATATTTAGTTTATCAAATATTATACCCCAGCTCAGAAGCACTGATGCTCGACCAGCTCCAAGTAGCTCAAAGCAGGCATTTGTAATCCACTTACATTTCTTGATGCGTTCTCCCTCCCCTTCCCATTTCCACAGAGGCTGGAGGCTGATCTCGCCTACTGGAAGGACCAAGCGCAGGCCAATGACCAGGGTCGGCAGCACCACTATGACGAGAACGCCGCGCTGGGTCCACGCCATGCCACCGGGTACAGACACGGGGCCAACGTCAATTACGACTACTACTAACCTGTCGGACCTGGAACACACACACACACACACAGTGGCCCCTTCTTCACTGTGACTCACCCTTTGCTCTCCTGACATGGGAAGATTAACTTACATCCCAATGTCAGATGTAAGAGACAGCAGGCAAACACCAGTGTATCACTTTGCCTTTATCCTTTGTACTCCCTTTCTCTCTCTCCTCCAGGTACACATTGTTAGTCATTTCTGTGGAAAAACTCTGCAGTTTTAGTCATCTGTTCATTTAGGCATCACAAGTACATCATTTTTTAACAGGTTTGAATAAAGTAAAGTGCTTTGGGAGGACTTTTGCAACTCTCGTGTGTGTGTGTGTGTGTATAAAGAGCATGTGAGGGAAAACTTCAGTGAGGGACGTGAGGAGCTTAACAGCCGTTCTATAGATGTTTTTGTTCTGCTGTGTGCTATGTGTGGGTCATTTAAAACCAAAGTGTCCAGGCAGAGAAAGAATGATGCGACAACACAACAAATGTCACAAACACTGTAAATATTTTATTAAAATAGCCTTTCCCCCTCTTGAAATCAAATCCGGGGTTTAAAATTCTGTAAATTGTGACTGCATGTGTGGGTTTTTATGTGTTTAAAACTGTGTCTGTAAGAGTGAGTGTGTGTGTGTATGTATGTATGTGTTTGTGTGCTTATCTGTAAGAGTGAGTGTCTGTGTGTGCCTGCATGCACACAGGTGATCATCTTACAAAGGTAAAATTGACAACAAATGGCTTCAAAACTCTTCCTCTGCTCAGACCCTTCACTGGAGCTGGCGGATGCCTCGAAGGTCAAGTGAGATGACCAGAGGTGATCCAGCGGAGCACATTCAACACTTGTCTGCATAATGGTATAAACACTCTACATTTACAACAGATGTCTGCCCAAAAAAGGACAAAAGAAGAGACACCCATAGCTTTTATGGCAATGAATAAGCATGATTCATGACAACAAAATAAACAAAACAACAAAGAAAACGTACTGCACAGTGACATTTCATCAAGATAAAAATGGCTCATGAAGTTCTTAGTTCATCATTAAATAAAGCGGACAACGCACACGACAGTAGTGCAAGGCAAAGTCTGTTGGCTCTGTTGTTTTTCGTACTCGTCTTCTGTCTGTAGCTTCTCTGAGTCCTGTCTATCTGTTGGCAAACCAGCCTCAGCATGATAGCCAAATGCTCCATGACGATCACGTCACACTTTAAAGCAGAAAATTACTTGAGACTTGAAAAAGACCGACAGAAACCGAAACACATTGTTCATATTTACTTGACTGTCCCTCGAAACATGTTTTCCTTTGCTTTAAAATGTCTCCCAGAGCGTCCCTGAGAGAAAGAGAGAGAGAGAGAGAGAGACAGAGGTTTGCTCCACTGTGCAGACGTGTTCAGTTGTGTCTGGGTCTGCCTTTCTTCATGCGGGCAGCCTTGGGCTTGGGGATGTACTGGTTGTTGGCCTGGTGCTCCAGCTCTCTGGCAAAGTACTGGATCGTCTTGTTCAGACCCTCTTCCAAAGGTACCTGTGGCACCCAGACAAACACAGTCAAACACCATATAGACAGGAGAGACAGAGTATGTCCACAAGCAGTTCTCTTTGTACAGACACAAAAGAAAGAAAGAAAGAAAAAAAAACAGAAAGAAAGAAAGACACAAGAAACACATACGTCCACCTCCACCATAAACATGCCAACACTCACAAATCACATAGGCACACTATACAGTGTAGCAGAGCACATCATTTTTTAATAAAAGGTTGATATTTAATCATACATGTATGCTGTACATTTTTGCATCCATTTAACATTTATTTCATAATTTATACAGAGAGCACTTTCACTAAACGCATTTGCATCTGGTCAGGAGAGTGAGCAGGGCACACGCCACACAGAAGCGTGACTCGACTTGCTCAGTCAGGAGACGTGTTGCCAAGGGCGAAAGAGCAGTGGGTATTTAAAAGTGAGTATCAAAGTTTAGTTAAATAACATAGTAAAATAATGTTCCTCTGGATTTGGCAAGGAGTGCAAAATGTGAGGAAGGATCCTGTGGATGGTGTCCAAAAACTTGAAACAGTGTGCGTACTAGAGCAACTGAAAGAAATTCTCTTCATGAATCTTGCTGGATTATTGCCATGTTCCTGGCTCACACACTTTTTTCTCTTTTCTGGTCCCTGCACTGCAACTCTAATGGGTACTGTAACTTTGCTAACTTCTCCAAGTCATTATTGTATCTTCACGGCTCCAGTTCTACCACAAACCACTTCTTTGATCTCAGTCTTTTTGTTTTAATAATTTATTGGGCCTACCTGTTGTCCACTGTTGATTTATGAATGAACTACAGGAAATATGTGGACTTCTTCTTAATGCTTCATCGTGAATTTGATAACTGAAAGTGACCTGTTGAGTGTTTTTGAGCTATGAGCATTTCATGTTTTTTCTGAGATTTGCTTGTAGTCAGTGTCTGATGGTTGATGTTTACTTAACTGTGGAATGATGTTATATTGAAGATCTGTAATCATTATTCAACTATTATAAGTCACAACATAATTACAACATTATTTTATATCTTATGAAGCTTAAGGTCTCTTATGGTTTTTCCCCCATTGCAATGTGGTAGCAGCCCATAGCTGTAGGGATAAACAGTTCGTTTTGGCAGGAGTATGAACCTGTCTGGTGCCTGAACAAAACTGTCCAGCTTTCAAACCTTTTCTTTAACCCGAGCAGCCACACTACAAGAGTATGTTCCCAACAATATTTATCATCATTAGATCACCGTTTGCGCCCCCCGATTGAAGAGTAAAAAGATAAAGCATGTACCACTGGCTCCCATCCCAGCAGCATCTTGGCCTTGCGGATGTCGGGTCTTCTCCTCTGGGGATCGTCCTGGGCCTCTGGGAGAAACTGGATCTGACTGCGGCTCCCTGGTTAACGTCAGAGAAAGGGAACAGTTTGGAATGTTTAAATTGGGATTTAAAAGAGATGACAAAGGTCTGTTCACAACAGGAACAATAACTATAAAGATAACTGTAACTTTAAAAAAGAATCCAGCATGGATTCTGATTGGCGCTCAGTTTTTTATCATTCAAAATCGCTCTGAAAGTGATCCCCAATGACATTCTTCATGATGTTATCGTTATAGTTTGTGTGTTGACATTGTCTTTCATATTAGCTAGAGTGATAGTTTTTTTGCTGTTATCGTTATAGTTATCGTTCTTGGTGTGAATGGCTTTTAAGAAATGTGGGTGAGAGATATTCCAGCCCAGTTATATTCAAGGTCCACCTGCAACTTACCAACCAGACTCTTTATAAGCTGTGCAAACTCCAGTATGGTGTGCTCTTCAGGATTTCCCTGAGACAAAAAGAGAGAACAAAATCAATACAAAATGGCTAAAATGCCGATAACGTCTCTTGAATTTGATTCCTCTTAAGGGATCGGGGCCACTGAACCACAAACAATATCATAAATAACATAGCCAATACACGTCTACCCAAGTCTACTGAAACGTAAGCTAGCTTTGGAATCTTAGGGTGCAAGATCAGTAGTCTAATACAATCGTGGTCAGAATATTCACAGCATATAGTACTTAAAAACAACAGGAGTTGTACCAAAATGCTTTCCATTCTAAATCAATGAAAATTTACAATAATAAAAAAGAACAAAGAGACTAAAATACATAACCTATAAAATATAGAGGGCATGAAATGCAAGAAAAGTTAAATAAAAGAGAGAGATTTATGAGTGCAAAACTAAAACTAGTAAACAGGCCAACATCTAAAAAACATCAAGACCCATGAGGGAATCAAACAACCCAACAGTGACCAAGCGTTCTTTTCCTAAAAGCTTGACGTACATCTTAGAGGCCAAAATGTCAACGATTAAGAATGACACACAGCAGTACTCAAGACTTACCAGGTTGACAGGACTACTGATGTTGCCGTTCATTAAGGACACCAGCCCATTGACCAGGTCACTGTGGAGGGACAGACACAGTTAGGTCAGGGAGGTTAGAGACAGGGAGACTAGGCGATTGATTGCCTATAGAGGCAACAGAGAACACAACATCGACTTCAAAACAATCCATACTATGTGCAACACACACACACCTCCACTGGTACCCTGAGGCTTAGGATGCATTCACACTAAACCATTTGGTCTGGTCCAGAGTTCATTTGGACCAATGGTTTGGTGATATTTGCTAATGTGAACGCAGTCTACTGAACAGAAAAAGAGTTTCTTTTAAGCTCTTTGATGCTGACTTCCGATATTGAAACAAACTGACATGTCTCATGTTTCATATTGACATGTGAAAAGGTTAAAAACTTGATTTTCACCTTGGAGGGGGGGGGGGGGGGGGATCTCCGGCGGTGAACAAGTATAATCGGATTGATTTTGCCATCAAAACATTAATATGAATTTAGTGTGTCGCTAATTGGCATTACTGTTGCCACAAGAAGACATCCTGTCCCAGGTACACAAATTTTATTCCAGTCAAACATATAGCTATTCTTCATTTTTCTGGTGGGTTAGACACAAATACAATCATCTGAGAAAGATCTATGAAAATGTGATCCACATTTCCATATTTGTGCTAAGCCTTGTATTAACACTATAATGGCTCAACACTAGGTGGTCAACATGTGATTACTTACATAATTTCTTAATTATTTTGTCAGAGATACAAGCAGAAAACAACTTGTGATCCAAGGACATTACAATAACTTGTGCACACACGGTGTAAGTGATCACGGCAAAATCTGTCAAAACAATTCCAGAACTCATCAAGGCCCTTTGATTTTCGCCGCTGAATAACGAACTGGTCTCCAGGTTAGATTGGCTGGAGCACCAGCGTTTGCAGCTGTGAGGCCTGGGGGTGGGAGGGTGGTGGAGAATTTGGGTGGCGCAGCCCGAACCACCAGCCTCCACCTCAGTAGAGGGGCTCCTCCCAACCCACACACTCTTAGAGACGCAGCACTAGGACCGCCACAGAGGAAGAAGGGTCCCTGATCCCCTCAGGAGATTCCCCAGCAATCCCGACACCACAACCTTCTTCTTTATCTTTGTTGCTGTGCGTGGGTTGTAGATGAAAACACACACATGCACACAAATTCATAACAACACACATAGTATTACCAAGCCCCTTATTACACAATTCTCCTATAGCCTGGCTGATGTCCCCTGCTGTTTGGTCCTTTGATGATTAATGGAAGGCCTCAGCTCTGACAGCCATGGGTCTCCACCTTTCATCGTATAGAGAGGACGCATCCAGGGCCACTTCTTCTTAGGGCCCTGTATTGTCTTTCATCAAGAGTTGCCCACTGTTGCATGCTGGGAATATGGCGCAACGCTCTTCGAAAAACTTTGACCTTGTGGACAGAGTCAGGTGCAGATGCACAGTTAAAACCCATGGTGATACCGGTACTCATGTTTTTTTTTTATCAACAGCTAATGAGCCAGTCAGGGTGCATATATAAACTTCTCAGTCATTAAAAAAATATAATGACAGGAACTATAGATCCTCCTGGTCTCTGAAGACAACAGCATGAGGCTATTTTTTATGTCCCACTTCAATTATTTTTGATTGACTTCTGTTGAGAGTCGGATAGGTTGTAGTAACCTCTCCACAGAAGTCTAAGGATTCTTGCTCCCCAAAATATCTAATATCCATATCATTTCAACAAATGATGTCTTCATTTGGCAAAGATAATATGGAAGATTTAGACCTGGGGTGTTGAAACATTGCACATGAAATGCTTTGGAAGCAAAGCTGCAGTGTCGGACAAACACTACATGACAGCTTGTGGACATTTATCCTTTCACAGCATCTCTGGGGCATGAAACATGAAAAGCAGAATGGCAGAATGGCACCAAATGGATGGTTGTTAGTGAAGAAGTGCATAGATGTGCCATGGATTCAAAAGTACGTCGCATTTCAGCATGTAGTTCAATCTCTGAATGTGGACATCTGAGGTGCAGCTATGTAACTGGTGTTATTTCAATTTTTATTTAAGGTATGGAAAGCCACCACATTCAAAACTAGATGTACCACATAGCGGTACAAAATATGACCACCGCTCAGTCCTGTACATCCGTTCCGCGAACATAAATCTCACTAATCAATTTGTATCCATCTTCTACTCCATCCCCCACTCTTGAAACTTTTGTGTATGCTTGTTTGGCATGCCTGTGTGTGTGTGTGGGCCGCACAGCAAGTAGCCTACTGGCGCTGCGAAGGTGAATAGATTTGTAGCATTGTTATAACACCTTTAAAATCTGTAAACAATCACAAGTAGGGCAGTTCATCACAGTTCATCCATTGCAACTGGACTGATAAAAGGTCATGTACACCTGTAGGCTACATGTATTTGGGGAAAGCAGAAGGTATCAGTTTTACTTTTATTTATTTATTTATTTATTTATTTATTTATTTATTTATTTATTTATTTATTTATTAACAAACAAAACAATCCCTGTCATTTCCATGCGGTTTTCAACAGCTATCAAGAAGAGAGGTCATGCCATGGATTTTTGTGAATGTTTCTTCTTCTACATATGCAAGATTTTAGTCATCTTTAGTTCATATGATATTCAACTTTATTGTCAATGCACAAATGAAATACCAATAGTCTAAAATGAAATGCAGTTTTACATCTAATCAGTGGTACAAATCAGATTCCAAAAATAATTCAGTGGAAATGCATGGATTCAGTTGCTTCCAGTAGCAGCAACTGGAATCCATGCATTTTTACGGAATTATTTTTGGAATCTGATCCCTTATCATACCTGTTTGTTTGTACTCGTCGCTCGACTTATCGTGACTAAATTCAAGATGGCGTCGAACGGTAAAATTCCTTAAGGTACTGTCTGTATAAATCGTCTTGTAAATAAACTACCAGTGCTTTTTCAAAGTTCTCTATGTCTCGTTTTAAATGTCAAGGCCTTCGGAAGTCTACCAATGAAGTACGGAGCTACTTTGAGCCTCGTAAATGGTGTAAAACAGTGATTTATTTGCATGGCTAGGCCGATGCCCGAAGCACTACAACGAAACACTGTGTTGGTAGCATTGGCTAACTAGCGCCAGATTTCTGAGTGCAGGGGACTAGCCAAGGTGAGCTCTGAGACATACGTTCACACTCGGTATCATGTTTCAACACACTTTAGGTCAAAATCACACCGGAATTATCCTTTAATGCAACATTTTACAAAGCACTGACAGGGCCACCAAGGACTGTGAGCGAATCAACAGCAGAAAAACCTATTTAGCAAGCAGAAATGTCCCAGCCTGTTTAGCATGCTTCATAGACAGGTTATCTTTCAGGTATATTTTCCATTAGAAAACCATTGCGTTAGCAAATGCGTTGTGGCTAACTCACTTAGCTCCTATTAGTAGGCTATGGTCAAAAAGAATGAGATGACAGTCGAAAGATACATTTACATCGCTGATATCAATTTGCTTGGTAACCACATTTATGGTTTTCTACAAATACACCAATAATCAAATTGGCCTCCATCACTCAACCAATGCCTAACATTAGGTAGGAGGCCTAACATTATTTTACCTAGGCCCTAGGCTATACTATTGATATAACTTGTATAAGATTAACGTACCTGTAGTAAAAAAGCATGTCTGATAAAAATTCTCAGATTTATTTCGGCTTCAAGAAAAAATGAGAATTACATTTCATGTGAATATCATCCTACCCTTATTAGACGTTCTCTGCGGTAAACTAGTGTTGTCCTTTTAGGAAGCGTCTATTGTCTTTCCAACCCACTTTACATTAACTTCCAACTAAATTACGTCTCACTGCAACGATGCGCCATCTGGTGGACAAACTACTACGTAACGCCAATACTGGAAATGCAGCCAAATGATGATGAATATTTGGTTTTCCATTAATCCTACTGAATTTTTTAATTATGTATTGGCCGTTCTAATTGCAGATACCGATAGTATGTGCGTGCCTGTGTGTGTGCGTGTGTATATGTGTGCGTGCGTGTGTGTGTGTGTGTGTGTGTGCGCGTGTCTGTGTGGATGTGTGTGTGTGTGTGTGTGTGTGTGTGTTTCTGTCTGTGTGTGTATGTGTGCGTGCGTACGTGTGTGTGTGTGTGTGTGTGTGTGTGTGTGTGTGTGTGTCTGTGCCTGTGGATGTGAGTGTGTGTGCATGCGTGTGTGGGTGTATGTGTGCATGTGTATACAAATCACATGTCATGAGTGATTATGGGCTAGGTTGATGTGGGCCCTTGAGACCAACATACCACACAAATTTCTTCATCCTTAAAAGTCTAGTGGGGCTACATACCAACCAAATTTCATGTACCCTGGTGTTTCGGTGTCCCGGGTATCGTTGACCAAAATTTCAGGAAGTAGATGACGGGGGGGGAAAAAAAAGGATAAAAAAAACGTTGACAATCCCTATATGACCGCTTCGCTAGCGGCGGTCATAATGAAGGAGTAGAAAAGCTCAAGTCTAACCTAATATAATGGGGCCTTTCAGACCTTGATACAACAGCATGCAAGCATACGTTCCGTCATACTTTTTTTGCATGGTGTAGCGGCTGGGAAAGCATCTCTTTTTCCAAGTACATTTACAAAAGCACATAAAAAGCAGACTTTCATCCATCAGTCATCAGGCCTCCAAAGTCTAGGGTGCAAGACGTAAGCTAAAGTGCTGTACTTTGCTTGGAGTAAATGCAAAGAAATATGTCAATGACATGAGGTGAGGCTGATGGAATGCACTAACCGCTGAGGGTCCTTACTCACAATCTCAGATGACACAGAACTTTACTCAAGCCGTGTATGAAATAACAATGGATTTTCTCCACTAGTGCAAGGTCAACTGCTAATTGCAATTCACAATGACCTGTTCAAATAATAACTACATTATGAAGCACAAAAGAGGAGATTGACGTAATGATCACTACAGTCTTGCACAAAGAGGCACCATTATCCTTTTTTCACTTACAAAATAGGGGAGAAGACTAAACTCTGGCTAACAGCAACTCAGACAGACAGACAGACAGACAGACTCGGACCAAAGATGACATAACTCTGGGGCACTTCAGGAAGACAGTCAGGCACTCTGTGATGTGACTGGCTGCTGTTAGAGCGGCCATTCCATTATCTAAACACTAACACCTTGTAATCCATCATTCCCGGCGTGAACCTCGCTACTCAGTGGGACACGACTAAGCTGCCTTGCATCCTCCTCGCAGGCTGCTTTAATCTCATCTCCACAACAGCGTCCACATCTCAAGGGGTAGCATTCACAAACCTAATCACTGCAGTGACTCCCTAAAAACACAACCTCCTAAATAAATAAAACAAAACAATTCCTGCCTGAAGGCTCAATCAAGCCAGCATCACATTAAAAACGCTCCTGCGTGCATAGAAAGATGGAGAGGGCTCACAGCTGTGGAGCAGGGAGTTTGGACAGAACAGACCAGCGGGAGGCAGACAGAGTAGAGATGCACTAAGAGGAACAGAAATAAAAGTTTATTTTTTTTCTTTTTTATTGTGAAATTTGTCTGGTGCGTCTCTGAGGCCAAAGGGGAACTGGGTGATGACTGGTGACCCTGGCTAAGAGAGATTAGGGGAGTTATCTGCTACCAAACCCCGAGGAGGCCAACAACAATGCAAACAAAAAAGAAGAGGAGGAGACTGCTCCTGAAATGAATACTCTCTGGATGACATTTTGGAGGTACAAAAGTGCATTTCTGCTAACAGATGATAAAGAAAGTGCCAAAAATGTACAGGCAAGATGGTCAGTCATTGTGTGTGTATTTCCAAAAAAAAAAGAAAAAGAAAAGACACACACACACACACACAGGGGCTGGGGGGGGGGGGGGGGGGGGGGGGGGGGGGGGGGGGGGGGGGGCAATTAGCCTAATTTTTAAATCACAAAGAAAATGACGAGGTGGACAAATATAATTCCATTGAGGTCAAACAGTGGTGTCCTTAACAGAACTCTCTTTTCTAAAGTGATACACATGGCACTATGCTTCATATTCAAGTCACATGTCAAAACTCAAAACTGCAGCAAGTTCCTGTCAGGTTGACAAAGAATGCACAACAAAGTGTTCTCCTCTTGCGGATTTTCTCATTGAGAGGGAAATGAAGCAGACATATCCTTTATACGACGGTATGGGGGGCTCCTACTTCTGTTCTTTTCTTCTCTATAGGCTACCGATTCACATTTGTTAAAAAAAAAAAAAAAAATTCAGAAAAGACCACTGTTTCTATGCTGTGACGCCTGTGGAAAGTCTCGGTTTTTTATTAATTTTCAGGAACAGCTCGAGCCATGCCTGAGATACTCATCTTACACAGGCAGTCTGAATACTCTAACCGGTAAACATGGGTGCCGAAATGAAAATTAAGACATTTTGTATTTTTCTCAAACACAGTACTCTCAGTGTGAAACAGACCTTAGTTGCACAAGGTCACACAAGGTACAGCACAAACAGGAACCTTTGAGTACAAGCAATTAGATGACAAAGTTTAGCTTTACAAAACTCAAAATCGTGTGAAAAATAAAGTGACTGAGGTTGCCTTCACACTGGGTCTGTTTAACTGGACTTTACCCGAGTGCAATTACTCCCCACCCAGCCCTTTTTCGTTTAAAGGTGCCATGTGTAATGTCCGCCAAAAAATCAATTCATACTCCACATTCCATAAAAGTTGGGGGCAGTATACCTCCAGAAAGTGAAATGGTCTACCCTAGAGTAACAACCGACAAACATGTATTGCAGTTTGGCTGGCGGTTATGTTGCCCGCATACCGCCTCCCATGGCCGAAACTGGTATTATGATACCTGTCGGGCTGTGGCTAGTAATTTAGCATGCTAATTCAGGTTGATATCTCTGCAGCACTATACCTTGTCATTTTTTTAATGACATCATCGCCCTTATTTCTTCTCATTCTTTTGATGCGTGTAGCTAATTTTTTGGATATTTTTACCTCAATTCTTACACATGGCACCTTTAAAAAAAATTGTTTGCGGAACCAGGTCCGTTTATGTCATAAACAATAGTTTCTATTTACCAATATCGCTTGCCAACGTCACAAAACGGCAGTTATTTCCTGGTTTTGGAACAGATAGCATTCGAACTGCACCGTAGTTCTAACAAACTGTACCCCAGACCACTGTTTCCTCACAGACCCTGGATTGGCTCACATTAGATAAAATCACAGAACCATTGGTCCAAACACACTCGGGTCTGGACCAAACAGTCTAGTGTGAATACGCCCTGAAAGTGATTACCATTAATGTGGTCTTTAAACAAAGTGGCACATTTCTGTCTAGGGCCGGGACACACCAAGCCGATTATCGGCCGTCGTCGGGGACTCGAGTCTGTTTGGTGTGTCCCGTGCCATCGTCAGAGGAGCCGTCGGCGTTCATTTTAGCCGATTTGACATGTCGAATCAGCCATTGGCAGTCAGCCTCAATGACCAACCTGATTGGTGGAGTGCTAGCCCTTGACTAATACTGCCTTCATGCCGACTGTAAACTTGGAGGACCCGATATTAAAAATCCCGACCTCTGAAAAAATAGTGTTCATCAGCTTGGAAAACAAATTCAGGAAATGCATAAAAAAGGAAAATGTCTCGGGTGAGTGTTTCTATCTGTAGTGTTAATTTAGCAATAAATTATCTTGCCTATTTGTAATGGTTGAAGAATATGATAATGACGTCAAGTCGGATACCTCGGGGCACAAGACTTCCGCATGAGTCTCTGAGCAAAAAATCCGACCCAACTTTGCGTTCAAGTCATTTTTCCTCTATCGGAGGTCGGAATTTCCGAATATCCGATGAGGCATGAAGGCACTATAAACATTATCTCGGATTAGTATGACCATTAATCCTACATTCAGTGATGTGAGTTATGAACCCATTTTGATAAACTATCCTAATATATTTTTGCTAGAACTAGTAGACTACCACACAGTTGTTGAACGTATGCTATTTCAGGTTAATTTGCAACAACATACAAGTTTAACCCAAGTCCTTAGTTGCTACCCAGCTAGCATTCACTTTTCATTTACTGTGCTAATGTTAGCTAGCTAGCTAGGTTAACTGGCAAAAATAGCTTATTTATTCCGTGTCCGAATGAGTGTTTCATTGGCATCACACAGAAGCAATGACAATAAAATAGTACACAATATATATTTATATTTTCTTATTGCTTAATCAGAGAAGTCATTATGGGCTAGAACTAGTGGCATTTCATTCCTTTGGTGAATCCTTTGATTCATCTTGGTAACTTGACAATTTTTTCAGCTCTGAGTCTTTTAGCGCTGCCTGCTGTTACGGAAATGTATTACGTCTCACGCACGGGCAGAATGTAAGCTCGCTGTTGGCGTCGCGTTGGTGTGTTCCTAGTAGAGATGCGCGTTTCGCGGTTGCAGCCGCGGACTCCGTGGTTAAACCGCGGATCGGGCGGATGACATGAAGAAATATGATATTTTAATTAAATTCGGGCGGGTGGTGGTTGAACCAATCAAATGAAAAAAAATATAGCCTATACGTTGTTAAATTGTATTACCTACATCCGAAAAAAAACGAGCACACTTTGAAATAGTCAAATTTTCCTCAGGCAGTAATTTGGCCTAGTTGCTTCTATACATGCTGCTTTGTCTAGGCCTAGGCTACTATCAGAGATGGTGTTGCGGAATTGGTGAATTCCGATGTTTCACTGAGCAATCCCTCTCACGCACGCACACACACACACACACACTAAAGGTAACAAAAAGTGTAAATTAAGTAGCCTATCGTAGCCTACCAGCATTTTTTCCTCTCCAGTGTGCAATAAGAAAGTAGAATAGAATACAGTGCAAGTTGACCGATGATTCATCTCCCATGTCTCGTCTCGTTGCAGAGCCTTGGTAGGCCACTAAGCAAATCTGCAACCTATGAGCCTCTGCCAGTATTGGAGGAGGCCTAAACATTTCGTAGATGAGACTGCCTGGGTTATTTTGTTTCGATATTATATATAAAACACATAGTCATTGTAGCCTACCATTCAGGGAATAGGCATTTAAAAGAGAGACAGATTATGGAGTGATATGACTTAGAAATGACATCGGGCAATGGCAGTGTGAGATGTTCAGAACGCAAGAGTTAAAACTTTTACAAGCTCAATAACATCCACAGCGGAAAAAAGAAGGTAAGAAAAATAGTCAGAAAACTTAGATGTGTAAGGCAAGCAAGCAAGTTTGGCGGTTGTTACTAAAAATGTGAACATGCACGTTGCACTGTTGTGCGGTGGACTTTCGGAATGAATAGAGTCGTGTTTCTTTAATATCGAGGCGCCATAGTTTGTCCGATCGGCCTGCTGGTATAAAATGAATCTTCCCATGCAGTCAAAATGAATGGGAGTCTCACAGAGCATGCTTGTCAGTGTCACCCTGACATGACAGTGTGTAAAGTAGCCTATAATGTGAATGACTTATTTATTTTATTAAGGATTTCTTTCTTTTTGCAAAAAAGAAAGTACAATAGGCATTAATTAGTAGGCTAAATAGCAGCATGCTAAAATTATGTGCCAAATTGCGTTTTTTATTACAATGATAAAGTTGTAGGCTACAGGCCGATGTGCGTTTTATTTGGAGACTGTTTTGTGAGACAGAGACCGAGTTTGCTGTTGATATTATGGGGATAGGCTACAACATAGCCAATGTAGGACTTTAGCCTTTTAATATATTTTCTGCATTGGATCAGTCTTTCTAGAACAGGCAAGAGCTTTCTAGCCTCACGTCAGCAGCGCCGCATCACCCATATACATTAAAACAACCAGCGATGATAATTTTGCTATGCAGTTACGGTTGAAATAATAGCCCATCCGCGCATCTCTAGTTTCTAGGCACTTTTCTGAACGACTCCTGGAGACAGGAGCCGACTGATCAGTCCGACTGCTTTTCTGCCGACGGTCGGCCGTCGGCTTGGTGTGTCCTGGCCCTAAGCCTTCCAGGCAAGTTCGTGACCGTCAACTGTGCATAGCTGATCGGTGGTGATAAAACGACTAAACAGGAAATGGTGATAGTAAATATACATGCAGCATCTGCAGTAAAAGAGGTTCAGTGTCTGAAAGTAAAATCCTGTTAAATCATTCTGAAAAATGATATAGAAGTTTAGAGTCCTTGTCTCTAAACTCCCTACCTCATCAACCTGCAGAGTAGGCAGAGAGCTAAATCTGTTGAACACAAAGTAGCCTCCTTACCAAATGCCATCCTTAAGTTATTCTCCTCCTGTGACATCCACATAGGCTACACAATCACTTACTTTCAATTTCAATCCTTTTGTCATAAAACCTGGCAACCCAAAACCAAATAAGGAAGCGGGTGCACACTACACAGCCACTGAGTCTCACAAGCAAGCGGGATAGTTGAGTAGCCTACTCCAGAACAAGCTGTTGTCAAATTGTTAGGGAAGAAATTTAGTAATTAACACATCCCGTTTTTGGAAAGCTAGGTAGTGTTGGCAGGTATGGACTAATAGGAAGGAAACCGCTCCATAATTATCCCTGAGAACTACGTTTCAGTTTAGTGAATACGTCCTTTAAGGCTATTGAACAGTTTTCAGGCTGCATTTCCTATCAAGCTGCATTTAACCTGGCTACTGAAGATTTGACAGGTGCATAGATGCTTCAAACTGTGATTGTCTCACCAATTGCAGCCCACTGAATCAGACACTGATTGTAGATGAGGATGGGGACTGCAATCAAGAGTTTTTAAGCAGATCAATACATAACTGCAAATTGTGTATCCGCATGTCCACTAGTGCAGTCATGGAAGCCCTGTTGGACCATGACTAGAAACAAATTACACAAAGCAAGATAGGAAGGAAATTGAAAGGAGCATATGGAGAGACAAGGTGTGTTGACAGAACACAAATGTGAATATTTATGCCGGCTCTGCTGAGAGCTCAAACCTTGCTGAATACCTTTATTAGGTATTTTATAAATACATTTTTTTATTGCAATCCAATTATACAGAAGACAAAAAGGAAGATAGAAAGTAAAGAGAGATAGAGAAATTGTTTTGTCAACCTGCTCTGATTCTTAATGATGAACTGAGGCATGCAATCCAGTGTAGTCATCTCTACAACATATTTATGAAAATCAGCAGAATCAATAAAGTCTAAAAGCCTGTAACATGGAAACCATTGCGCTCACTTTCTGACGTGGATATTATTTTTTTTCCTGAAAATCATTTCAAGTGTTAGAACTAAAACCACCAGGAGGCAACTCAATAGTTCTTCCTCCTTGTGTGTTATGCTATATACTGTAAATTATATTCTCAAAAGTTAAAAGACAAAATGCTAAAAAGGGAAGGAATCATCATACGTGTGCCATTTAGTTATGTGGTCCTGTTTAATATAAGTATGATAAAAATGTATTTACATAAGCAAATACAGTAATCTACTTTTGCCTGTTTTGTTTAACTAACCAGTTATAAACTACTAATAAATAGGTCCTGCATAAAACTGCACAGATTACCAACCCCATAAAATGAAATGAAAATAACACATAACAACAAGATCTCCCCCAAGTACACTACCTTAAATAGTACTTATTATAAGAGGTTGGATTATTATTATCTACTAATAGTAACCATGGAGACTAACATCCCCGATAGTCAACCAAGTCCAAGTCAACCAGCCCCAGGAATTTATTGTATGCTATGACCGTAACCCTGACAGACAAGTTTATGTGCAAATTGTATAGCCTCAAATGAAGGAATGGGGAATGGGGTCACTGATAATCCCATCTAAAACATGTGACCACTATATCGACACACAACTGCATCATGCAAAAACATCTCTGATATTAAAAAAAATATTTTTGCCCATTTTATCACTGTTTTCTCCAAAATGGTAAAATCGGATTGTTTTTCAAAGTGCTTCCTTATTCTTCTAAACCTCCCCCTGTAATTTTCAGCACATTTGCAATATAATCAAATTTATGTGCAAGCATGAGATTAAAAATTAATAATCAGATAGATAGATAGATAGATAGATAGATAGATAGATAGATACTTTATTGAACCCCAAGGGGAAATTCAAGGTACTACATTCAAGTACTACACAAGGCAGATTTCATTTCTGCCTATACTAACCACCTATCTTTGGACTTCTTGACTCTCACTGAGACTTGGATCAAATCGGTAAACAATGCCTACCCGGCACACACTTTCCCATACCTCCCACCAGTCTGGAAATATACAACACTGTTAACATCAAACAAAACATTGTGTCTTCATCAAGTGTTCATCACTTCAGGACAGGGCATATTGAGGCATTACATATAGATATTTCATAGACATGTCTTTTACACAGACAGACTGAATGCACTTCAAATGCACTTTGAAGTGCTTCTTTAAGTAACCATCCCAATGGACATAGTGGGATGTGATTTTCCATATGCAATTTGGATGCAATAACAGGTCACAATCCTCAATTATCCATAAAAAAGTGAGCACAAGGCCAGAGTGATGGCAAAGAATCGTTACTGCCTCAAAAGCTAGATTGCTGCTCATTGCAAGAACACCTACATGTGTTTACATGTGTTGAATGGAAGTCAATGGGAGCCATAAATCGTTCATAGAGGGTACCAAAGAATTTCTCCGGATAGCATGACTGCGGTGCTGGTAGGGGGACAGTTGGTAAGTGTTCTTAACAGTTTTCTTTAATAAACTCCGGGTTAGCTAACTAGCTAACTAGGTTGTTGGTGCTTCGTTTTATGTGTAGAGACCCTAAGCAAGCTACTGATGAGGTTTGGTGCTGTTTTAAACAATATTACTGGTTAAATGAATTTTGGGGGGCTGTTTTTGGGTGTGCTATCAAACTTATTACCTTTGTTACCAATGGCCACCCTTACAGAAGTTACTTTGTTTTTGAAGAAGTCTGCAAATTCTTTGCATCTTAGAGAAGATGCCTGACTGAGTGTGTCAAAGGGTGCTTGATGTAGTAGCCTATCAATGGTGGAGAACAAAATCCTAGAGTTTCCACGGTTTTCAGCAATTACTAGTGATGTACTCGAGTCCGGTATGTACAGACAGTTTATTAAAAAGATAGTTTAGAAACAGTACCGTTCACGTATACAGGCTGGCGCCATCTTGGGAAAACAGCCACGTGACAATTCAGCTCACGTTGCACAACGTTGGACTGGAGCGACGCGAGCTGAACTGAGCGTCCAACTAAACCAAAACAAGAGTGTCCAGGCTTAATTGGTTGCACAAAGACCAAGCCAGGATGAGCAGACACGGATTCATCAAGCCAGGTGAAACCGATCCTGGATAAGTGCGCACTCACGGCTCCCTCAAATAGACCCCGCCACCAATCACAGATCCACTGATTCACCATGGCAAGTAGAGCGGCTTCATTGCTTCTTCTACGGTGTAAAGTAGGTAGCCATAGCCTTTTCACAACAGCAACACCTGTGTTTAGGAGAATATTGCAACTAGTGTCGAGACCACGACTCGCAAGAATAAATGGTTACAGCACTCCCGTGACGTCACATTGCCGCATTGCAGGTCGGGAGTGGCGAGTATGTAAAAGACATAATTAAAAGGAAAGGCACCCCTTTCCATTGGTTTCCATTTGTGGTGACTGCTGACTGAGATAATGGATGAGATTAAATAGATCCTGGAACTTAGCCTGGTCTGGAGCAGGCTAGCTCCACAGAATAAATCTCCATGGTAACTTATACCATAACACAGGGGTATTCAATTAATCTTCAGCGAGGTCCAGTTACGGAAAATTTCCTCAAGCAAAGGTCCGGAGCATCATAATGTTTAACGTGCGTGTTTAGGCTATGTATATGTATGTATAATATTAGGATGGATGGATGGAGCCTAGTTATAGATAGATAGATAGATATATAGATAGATAGATAGATACTTTATTGATCCCCAAGGGGAAATTCAAGAAATAGAAGATTGTAGGCTTAGGCCTAATGTTTAATGTGAAATAAAATAAGTAGCCTAAAAGGCAACATTCGAAATGAGGAGAAATAAGGCAAGATAAGAGTAGCCTAATTGAGGAGAAAAACTGAGTAGCCGTGGCTATCTTAACGTGAACTTAAAATAAAATTTGAGCTGAGACAAGGATGGATATTCCACAGCTGGTTCCTCGAACCCATTAATCAGCAAGTTTAATTTAATTTTTGTATTTTTTTTTATGTTGACCCGAAATCCTGGAAACCCAGGAATATCACGTTGGGCAGTGAATGCATGTAGGCTTAACTAGATTGTGGTGGATCAATCATATTGCCTTCTTAAATCGTAAAATATTCTGTGGTCTCAGTTCACTGTTGAATGGGCCTAGCCTACCCTATGCTTGCTCAAAATATATGCTTTGTCTAGTAGAGGTGCTTCAAATTGGCGCTTAAAATCACCTGTCTCAGAATATATAGAAGAGGTCCAGGGCAATTCCGCGCAAAACTGTCACATCCATATTTAGTTGGCGTTATGGACGTGACAGTTTTGCGTGGCATTGCCCCCGTATCGTTATATAAAGCTCTGTTCTCGCTGTCTAGCTTTCTCCTCTTTGAGCAATCGATGATTTGAAAATAACTTACTTATCGTTAACTTAGATATCCATCTGATTGTTTCTCATCCCGTCTCCTCTACTCGCTCGTTTCAGGCTATCAGTCTGTTCTCCATAGTAGGCTACTTTACTCACTGACTCGACTTTATCAGAATTCACAGATTTCACTGGCTGAGTAGCAGCAAGCGAAATGATGGTTCCTGAAGCTCCAGAAGTAAATGCTGTTATCCTAATCAACGAAACATTTAGCGCAGCTTTGAAATCTTACGTGAAAATCTAAATTAGGCTATTATGGTCTGGGTCCGGATAGGATCACGTCCGGACTCGGACCGCGGTCCGCCATATGGTGATGGCTGCCATAACATATCCTACTGCCCCCTATCCAGCTTTTGTGCACCCGGACCACGGATAAACTGGCTTAATCCCTTATCCTAGTTTTGTGCAACGGGCCCCAGGGCTACCCCAATCCCCAATCTAGTTTAGTCTGTAGGCCTAACTGTTGATTATTAACTGGGGTGATATTAAATCATGAATATGAAAACTGACATGTTTTTATGGTCTTGGTCTCGACTCGGTCTCGACTCCTAAAGGACTCGGTCTCGACTTGGATTTGCTTCCTCAAAGACTCGGTCTTGACTCGGACTCGGCATAGGCAGTCTCGTCCCAATCACTAGCAATTACCTTAGAGAAGTGGATCCTTCTCTCACTCCGAACAGCTTTATTATAGTTTGCTATTTTATCTTTTAGAATGGCATGGTGAACCTGTAATATAGTTTTTCTCCATGTTCTCTCAGCTTTCTTACAGGATCTTTGTAGGTCATGGATATTTTCGTTCATCCAAGGAGTCAGTTTGCTACAGGGCCTTTTTTAGTCTTTAAAGGAGCCACTCTGTCAACCAGGACACCTAGTTCACTATTGAACTACTAACACTGTAAAATACAGTTTCATTTTGACACTTCTGCAGACAGCCTATTAGTGTTAGCTTTCATTTGATACCATGTTTATGTATGGTCCTTGTGGTTGAAGATATTCAACATTTATTGTTGAGCAGGAAACCTCAAAATAGACCTATGGGTTGCACAAACCATGTCCTTGAAGCTGTTTGCGCAAAATTCCTCTCAGATTACACATTATCAGCAGCTCCATTCTTGCCAATTTCAGTCCCTTTCAGAATAGGCTGTTTCTGGGGCCTGTTGCCTTAAAGGCAAACGAGCTGTTGTTGGCCACGCCCCACTCAGGAACTGATTCCATGTTTATTTACTTGCAGACATCATAATAACAGCAGCATCTGCACTATGTACAGTCAAATTAGTTTTGCTGTTCTACAGAATTACTTTGGGCAGCACTATTGCTATGACTACAGCTGGGATGATAATTAGATCAATTCCTACCTCTGAGGAAGAGGAGGCGTGCACGTAGAACATACACACACGCACACACACACACACACACACACACGCACGCACGCACGCACGCACGCACACACACACACACACACACACACGTGTGATCATAGTTTTCATGTACAGTAAGGTAGCTCTTACCTCACATACTGAAATGCTCTCGTCTGAGATCCAGAACCATACACCTGAATGGCCAGAGAGAGAGATAGAGAGACAGAAAGACAGAGATGAAATAAACATGAAAGGCTGAATATAATTCAAATTTACCAACCAAACTAAACCGGTGATGTTGAGAACTGTAGACCACATAATTGCTTTGATGCCTAACAATTAGGGTTGGGTATCGTTTGGGTTTTATCCGATACCGGTGCTAAATCGATACTTTTAAAACGGTGCCGTGCCGAAACGGTGCCTGAACTGGTACTTTGTTTTTAAAATGTTTTAAATTAAAATAGTCTAAAGCATGAACTGCTTTTTTTTTATTGATAAGACAAATTTGAACATGAAATTGAACTGTTCAATTTACTATCAATATCTCATTGCTCCTACAAATAATACATTTAAATGTTAAAACAGCTTGCCATGCATGCACACACAATGGTAAGCTCTGCTTTCAAGTTTACCCAGTGTACCGATTTGCCATAAGGTATGTTGAAACCACTTGCCATAAAACTGCCAGGTCATGGACAACGGCATTTGCAAGCAAGCTAATCTAACAGGGACTCTACTTTCCAGTTAATTCAGTGTGTTCCCAAATGCTTCAAGAAATTTCATGTCTTAACCCATAACACACAGTAGTTTTGAACATGCTAGGCTACATGTCGGTGTTAAAGTGTTTAGATTCCCAGCGCTAGCCTAGTAGGCATTTTAACAGCAACTATGGCTATGCACTAACACTAGTTAGCTGAGTTTAAGTACGGAG
The DNA here is from genome assembly GCF_018492685.1 of Alosa sapidissima. Taxonomy (NCBI): domain Eukaryota; kingdom Metazoa; phylum Chordata; class Actinopteri; order Clupeiformes; family Clupeidae; genus Alosa; species Alosa sapidissima. Next base: position 14,591,872 of record NC_055958.1, read on the forward strand.
ATGGTTTCGTAGCCTCTTTGACATCTCAGTGACATCTGGGTATGTAACCTACATATTTATGTTTTTGCCAGCTAACTTTTAACATGATCTTCATATTCATTGTGATGCTATATGGGCCTCATGCACATGAAAGATTAATATCATGCCATTATGTTGTTTAACACACCGTAAAATAAAGTTTTCACCTTACAACTTTGCTGATAACATTTCAAATAAATGTCAGTTAGCGCATTAGCAAAGATATTGTGTAACGTATAGGCTAGCCTACTGTTGATGTTGTTTCATAGCCTTTTGCTTGTGTGTAGTTAGGCCCACTGCTAGATTTTGACAGGAGCTCGCGATATCGCTTTAAAGTAAGCAACTTAAGCTCACGCAAGCTGTCAAACACTGTCCACTCACCTATGTGGTGCACCCCTCTTGTTTATACATCCAGTGTTTATCATATGTTAGCTAACTGTATCTGGATGTGTTGCTATCAGAGCAAGACATTAGAGATGCCTCGTATAATTTTTTTTTTAAAAAAACGCTATTTAAGCACCGAAATGAGGCACCAAAATCCACATTGTTATTCGATGCAGTTACTACCGTTTGCGTCGGCACCGGTGCCATATTAGAACCGTGTTTCGGTGCCCAACCCTACTAACAATGTCCAATCACACCAGAATAAAAGTAAGGCAAGTTTCTGTCAAGTCCACACAGAATCAATCCCGCATCACAGAGACAATGGGGATACAGTGGAGACAAGGGGAGATGGAGACCAGAAGAAGAAAAGAGAAGAGAGAGATGGAGAGAGGGAGAGAGAGAGAGAGAGAGAGAAAGAAATATGACAAAAAAACCTAAGAAACAAAGGAGGGAGATAAAGCTCACCGTGAGGCCCTCACCCTGTAGAGCCTGCAGGATGAAGTTGCTGACCACGCGACCGTCGTTCATGTGCATGCGCGGCCCAAACGTGTTGAAGATGCGGGCCACTCGCACCTCCACACCCTCCTGCAGAAAAGAACAGAGCAGGCCATTGATCAGATGACAGACAACAGGGATGCGTTAATCACAGCTAATGTATGATGCTAAAGACAGAGATAAAGCTATGCGAGCAATGCTTTAATATTTTTTACTCAAAAAAAAAAAAAAAAAATGTGGCCATAGATTAATCTGGGCACTGGCTGTCTATTCATGATAACACGTTACATTATATATAGTGTTTTTCTCGACACTCAAAGCACTTCACAGGGAAGAGGGGACCTCAATAACCACCATGATATGATCAAAAACATTCTTCCCCCATGGAAACTGCACTCCGAGCCACCGCAGCAACAACAACAACAGCAACAACAACAACAACAACAACAACAGCAGCATCAATCTGAGCCAATGTGTGAATACAAATTATGGTTGGAAAATGAAGAAGTCTCCCACAGAAAGCAGGCAATGGTTCTCCTCTTTAATACCGGCGAAAACAAGGAGGGGAGCAGTGCAGTGCTCGGTTGGACACCACAGGTGAGCAAACATCAAAACAAGGCAATTAAAGTGTAATTCCAGCCCAGTCCAGACCAAACCTCGTCAGTAGCTTGCTTGCTCTACACATAAAACAAAGCACCAACAACCTAGTTAACGAACCCGGAGTTTATTACAGAAGACTGTTAAGAACACTTACCAACTGTCTCCCTACCAGCACCGCAGTCACGCTTTCCGGAGAAATTCTTTGGTCACCTCTATTAACGATTTACAGCTCCCATTGATATCCATTCAACACATGTAAACAATGGGGAAGCCGTAAATCGTTAATAGAGATGGCCAAAGAATTTCTCCGGATAGCACGACTGCGGTAAGTGCTAAACACTGCATTCGCCAACTACGTTGGTGTTTCGTTTTATGTGTAGAGACCCTAAGCAAGCTACTAATGAGGTTTGGTGCTGTTTTGAACAATATTACTGGTTGAAAAAAATGCTGTTTGGGAAGCGTTTAGCTTACTACCCATAGCTACTGCCCATAGCACTGTTTGCACTTTGGGGCTATAGCATATACCAGGCCAAGCTCTGTAGTGGTTGATCAATGAAAATGACTGTCTCCACGGCTAATTTGTTGTGTTTTAATGCAGAAAAACACCCGTCAATTTTTCGCTGGAATTACACTTTAAGAGAACAATGTGGACTAAGAAGCCATCGGCGCTCCTAATAATGCAGCAAAGGATATACATCTCAACCCCATTTCTATAATGTCTGCTGTTGTACAAATCCTAGCTCAAAGTCCTCAGAAGACAAATTAACCAACATTACACATATAAAATGAAGATATATGCAGCAGGACACTTTAGGACACAGTTACTGACATAAGCAAACATCCTTATTGATGACCGTTTGATGTTATGATGACAGATTTAGGATGATGGCTTGAGTAAACATCTATGACATCTTGAATTTATGTTAGTGGGTGCTGTGTGTACATTTATTTGCATAGTCAACTTCGGCAGGAGTGAAAATTACCTACAGAAAGCAGATATAAGAAGGAAAATTGGTGTGGCTAATTATTAATCTATGAAACAAATCATGTTCATATAAGAACAGAACTGTTGAAAATGTCCTCTGAGTGAGAAATTAATCAACCCCATTAGTCAAAACAGGTGTAAAATGAGATAAGCAAACAAAAGCTATTAGTTCCTGAATATTGCTAATTCCTATCAGCAAAGTGTCACAAAATTAAGACACCTTACAACTCTAGCTTACACACATTATGTGATGGAATATGGTGCATGCAGAATGAAGTGTAATATAACATTGTCCTGCATAAAACATCCTTGGATTGTATACCACGCAAGAAAAGTATTTTAGAAGATACTGGTTAAGGTGACATTTGGAATGCCATCCTGGGAACAGGGGCGTTATTGTGTCTTTAATATTGGGGGGAACAGGACAGATACTGCAGCCCCCCCCCAAAAAAAATAAATAAATAAATAAATAAATAAAATAAATAAAATAAAAAATTAAATTAAATTCCCCTAGGAAAATGTAGCAAATATTGTTAAGTAAATGCACAATTTCTGCACACTTTCCGTCAGAGAATAGGACCTACACTATGCCTAAAACACGCATGCATGATCTGTTACCTCGCCTATTATCCAGACATCTGCAGGAAAACATTTAACCCACAAGGGAAATGGACATGGCCATAGGTTGCCCAAAACACTTTGCTATGTTTTTATAAACAAAAATTACATTTCGTGTGGACATCATAGTGTTAACAAAAGCAGAAATGTAGGGCTATCTGACCAGCTTCCCAGCCTAGTGCATTAGCCAACAGTGCGTGGAGGTTCTGCTACTGCCATGATCACACACAGTGGTGTGCTTGAGTGAGAGCCAGGTGTGTTTGGTGTTAGTATTATTTATGATGATTTACACAGCGGTCATATTTTTTAATTTTTGCCAGGCTGAATACTCTGAGCTAAAAAGCGCATGATATTGCTGTTTGAATATTTTTATTTGCTGTACCTTCCGAGTAGCCTGCACTGTGCGACTGCAGTTCCTTTTGTTTTCAGAATGTTCATTATATCCATAACCTTAAGTGTTTCTTCAGTGATTAGAAGGCTGTCACCAGAAACCAACAATCATGTAAGACCTGTGCCTGCTCTCTCTCCCGTGCGCATAAAAACTGTACGCATGTTGTAGATTTGTTTCAGTACTTTCTATCTGCTTTCCTTTTGCGATCACAAACATCACCATTTTGCGATCACAAACATCACCATTTTGTGATTACAAACATCACCATTTTGAAAGTTGAGGGTGACACGTACCCCCTGTCCACCCCCTAATAACGCCCCTGCCTGGGAGTGCCAAATATTTCACTAATTACATCAGCTGCACTCAGAAAAAAAGTACCCTTAAAGAAGCAGGCTGGATAATTGCCGAGTGGATTTGCCCAAGCACAGGCGAGGTAGGTACCCAGCAGGCCACCCAGCAGGGAACGAGTACCCGCAGCAATGGAATAAACATTGTCCAGGTGATGAATGACTATGGCAACAACTCATTAATGCTCCCTTGTGAATATGGCAGCACTAGATTCAAGGTCTATGTGAATGTGTCTCTGTATCTGTTGGGAACAAACTTCAGGGAGGTGCTTCTGGATGGGAATATACACTTGACAGAGTAATAGAGAAGGTCAGGAGGTTATCAACCATCTACCCTGCCAATCAATACAAGGTGATCCCTATACATACAGTGGGCAAAGACACAAGAAAAGATGTGTGGAATGAGAACATGGTGTTATAAAAGGAACAAAAAAAATGGACATGTCTGACAAGATAATGGAGAAAGATAAATCCAGGGTGAGAGGGGCCAGATGACAAGCAGAAAAAAGAAAGTATGACATGAAAGTATGACATGTCTAACATATAATTTAGTTGATAATATGCCTATTTTGCAATGACATGTTTTATGATTTGTATTTGTGTGTATGCTTTCTTTAATCTGTTGTATTTGTATATCTGTCAAGTGACCTTAGGTTATTGTTATTATTATTATTATTATTATTAAAAACATGCCCATCTATCCCAACATGGCTCTTGCCTGGGGTACTGACTGGTAAGGTCAGACAAACAGAATGGTGATAGAGAAAACACAGAAACAAACGGGAAACAGAGTGACAAATAGCGACAGGCTAGTTCGATACTAACTGGTATTTGTTGGCACATCATGGGCTTTGCTTGGCTATGTTGCTGATCAGAACATAAACAGCAACAGCAACAAAGAGGATTGACTGAAGAATTTACTGGTACTTGTTGGTGTGTTGATGCCCTCATCAGGGTATTTGTTTTGTTTGGTTACAGTATGTAGCTGACCGGATCATAAACATCCTCAGCAACGAAGAGAATTGAGTGAAGAATGTGTTGGTATTTGGGGGTGGCTACATCAAGGGCTTGCATTTTGTCTGGTTATGTTGCTCATTGGATCATAAATGGCCACAGCAACGAAGACAAATGAGGATTCATTGAATGACTGAAGAATGTGTTGGTATTGTTGGTAGAGAACCCATTGTGAGTGTGTAGGGGGGTGGGTCTGGGACAGAAGCCTTTTGGAGTTGTTGGAGGCTTATTTCAACAAAAAGAGATGCCTGCTTGATAACCCCAGTAAAATGCTCACAAAGGCTGCTCTGTTGGTGATGTTTTGTTTTGCCCACAAAGGTTTTGTTTTTCATTTTAAATAGGCTTGGTTGTTGATTGGCCGCTGTCCCCTACCTATAACCCAATGAATTTAACACCTCCGGTGCATATCAGAAAGAAAGAAAAATTACTAAATAAAGATTAAATGAATGAGCAACTCTATGTGTATGTGTGAGCTCATGGGAGGGAAAAATTTAGGTATAATAACAAGGAGATCGTTTTCTTTCCTGTCAAATCGCAAGCATCTTTTCAGGTTCTTTTTTCAAATGTCATTCATTGTATTTCAATAAAAAAAAAAAGAAAATGCCAGACCTAATTGAGGATATTTCAATCCAACAGTATCAGTGATGGACAGTTAATGGCAGAAAGAATATGGTGTGAGCCCAGGCACACGGGTGACGGTTGACAGCTGACGTGTCTGCATTGAGAGGGCGTGGCAAAGACCGAGATAAGGCGATTGCTGCAGCAGAAATGACATCAGCGGCATGACAGACATACTGATCCAATCAGACGCAGCAAAAGGCTGCTGTCAATCAGTCATAGGAGAGAGGTAGTGTTATGACGCCATACATGGGAAAGAGACAGACAACCTGGGAAAGGCCATGCACTATTAAGGAAGAGAATGTGAGAATGGATCCAATTTATGGGTAGATGAAGAGATCCACGAATGGCTGAGAATTTAAAATGGCTGTGGTTCAAGAAAGTACTGCTGTGGCCAAGTCTGTCTAGCATTTCACATCCGAATTTTCTAATTCAAGGCAATAGAAGCCTTAATATTAGCTATAGAGCAAAGACATCTAAAGCCATTTACCGGTAATACAAAATATATCTATTTATATACGTCCTGCACTCTAACAAATATTACGCTTAGAAGATATAAATCTTAACTTGTCAAACAAAATCAAAATAATATTATTTTAGTTTTTTAAATTATTTTCAGCACTTGGTTAAAGTAACTAAGGGACCGTTCGGTATTTATGGAATGGACCACCGGAGGAAAATAGGGGAGGGTCATGTCTTTTTATTCTTTGTTAAGGGGAGGGTCACCCAACTTTTTTTAGTCTAGGAGGGGGGGGGGGGGTCACCCAACTTCTGTATTCATGAAAACAGCAAAATTTCAAGTGGCTTGTTTGGTGCATATTTTCCATGTAGCTCTCAGACTCAGTCTTCACACGTCGGGCACCCCTCTGCACACCACCCCTCGTTTCCTAGGCCTAGCCTAGGAAGTAAAAAAAAAGGCCTCGCGCTGTGGCTCTCGTAGAGACTCAGTGGAGACTGAGGGTCATCTAGGCACTAGCAAAGATTCTAGAGCAAATGTGATTTCTGGCGCCATACTACGTTCTCTTTTGTTCCATTGCTGTCAACATTGAACATTGAAAATAAGGGAGATTTCCCGGGTTTCTCACCCAAAATACGGGAAAATGGCAACATTCGTCCCCATTAACGTTGCAGCAATAGCAACAAAGTAGCCTACTTTATTCACGCCTAACAGCCTATATTCATTTGGTCAACTTTATACAGCCTAGTTTACCGTGTAACTTTAAACAGTGTGCATGCTTAGGCTACTTGTGCATTCATCCACACATCCAGCTCCTAACGTTTTGACAAGCATATGATCTTGTTCCTGCCCATCTCTAGCTTTGCTGTCTCCATCCTTACTGTTTTTGTTGTTTGCAAAAAATATACAGTATTTACTGGTAACCATGCAGCAACAAGTGTAATTTGTTAATCGCCGTCATTCTCTCTTCTGCGCAAACAAAAATGTGTTACGTTCGAAGTAGCCTATAGTGCGTAATTCTGCTTCATAAAGTTGAACAAATACATTTGGTTATTTCACAGAAAAGTATAAATAGCCAGTTTATGGTCTACAGTGCAGAGTTGGTAAGTTATGGTAGACCAACTTGGAGTGAATATACAAACAGGGGAAATTATTTATCTACTCGTAGCTTGATGGTATACAGGTGCGCGCGTAGACATACGGTCGAACACTATAGGTACTATGCAACTTAAATAGGTTAACATCACTCTAAGTTCGCCTTCAAGCAAGCAAAAAGATGATTTGAAGACATCTGTTTCACTGGAAGGGCAAGGGGGTAGCAACAGGGCAACACAGAGACAGGCCTGATGGCAGGGCCAATGTTATGAGAGTATTAAAATATAGGATATTCTACAGGAAATATTAAAACGGCAAGACAGCTGGGGAAAAGTTAAAATACGCGATAAACCCGGAACAAGTTGGCATGTTAGGTATGTTTTGGTCTCTGTGACTATTTGTAAAACATTTGTGAAACTTTTCACGGCATTTGAGAAGGAAGGAGTGGTAGCATGCAAGCTCCCAAATTGACGCTTGGATTGGATTGAGAAATGGAGTTTTGGATAATGTTCAGCTTCGGCAGCTTTACCTATGCTAAAATATACAATGACTGAGGAAGCCTAGAGACGAGTCCATAGCAACCATGTGTTGAATTTGTTATTACCCAGTGTGCTTTGTTGAATGGTCTCAATGTTTTATTTTTTTTATTTCATGTCAATACTAGTTTACTAGAGGAGTAACTTATTTGAAGTAATGCAGTTATGCAGGAAGTGTGCATTTAGTTTCCAAGCTTATTGTGTTTCCACAACAATGTTAGTGAGTAAATCTACTGAAATGGCCACCATCTTGGTGGAGTGTGATGTGTAAGATCAGAAAGCAGAGGTAGATTTAAGAATGTTATCCTAGTGTGTCTTCATTGTGCAAAGCAGCGCGGGCGGAAGACATTGACAAATGGCAGGGGAGGGTCATGTTTTTTTTTTTTAAATTCTGACGCAGGGTCATTGACAAAATGATTGCAGGCGAGGGAGGGTCATGCAACTTCTGACTGAAGCACTCAAAATCCCTCCGGTGGCCCCTTAAATAAATAACGAACAGTCCCACTAACCTCTTACGCAAGTTTACACCTGTGTATGCAAAATGTGCGTGTGTGTTTGTATGTATGTCTCTCTGTGTGTGTACGTGTGTATGTATTGTATGTATGTATGTATGTGTGTGTGCGCACGTGCGCTGTTGAGTCACATATTCCTAAGTAAATGGTAAAGGCTACAGCTAAAGTTAGCATAAGCTGCACAAATAGCTAGGAACTCAACAAAGCCCTGACCTGCTCCTCAGATTGCAGCTTCATCTGATGCTTCATCTACTGTATTTGGTATCACACTTTGCACACTGCTCTAAGTGAACAGCACTGACAGGATATGCACAGTAGTTGCAAGGCAGCCACAAGTAATTAACCATTAGCACCCCAAAGCAGGGCTTCCTCAGCTAACCAAAGCACTGTAGTGTACCTCTTATCCAGTTAATCCCTGATTGACACAGACACACAGCTGGTCACAACTCCTCAGATGGTTAAAAATTGGTGGAGAACGCTCTCCTTACAGCTGCTGCATTATTTTGAACGGCTGTCTGCAGATGATTCAACCAAATGTTTTTCCTTGTTTTTTTTTTACATTTAATAACTGTAATAAAATAACACAATAATGCAGTTAATGTCTTCTTATTAGATAGCTAATATATTCACCACGGTTTATACAAGTGGTCGAGGGGCTGCATGGATGTGTTTTTTGGGGAAACTAACTGGGTTATTTTCCCATATACCTCCTTCAATGTAAAATAGCTCAAAGGGTAAATCTCTTTGCTTTAAAAACAAACAAACAAATGACATGTAATTTCAAAAATATTTTGTATTATATAAATGTATATTGTGGTACAGTAAATGTATGACAATGCAAGAACCTAGCAATCATTTCAATTTCTGGTATTGAACTGGACTATAACAAAGGAGAAGTAACTGCACCCACTGGCTAAGGGACTGTAGTTTTTAAAGGCGAGGTTAGTGACTTGCATAAGCTTTCGTTTACCCTTCATAACTGTGCAGTGGTGTTTATGGGGCGACAATGGTTTCAGAGTTTGAAGCAATTGGTGAGTCACAATGAGCCAATTCTTGAACATCATGAATATGAAAAAAAGCCTGAATTCAAATATAAACTATTATCTATTATACTTTTCTGAAATTAACTCTCTAGTACAGGGATTCCCAAACTGTTGTACGCGTACCATCTGTGGTACGTGAGCTTCCACTAGGGGATACGCAAGATGAAAAGGGCAATGTCAGAAAGGTGTCAAAAATATTTTTTTGAAAATCTTAAGCCTACAGTATGTTCTCTTTGTTCTTTGTGTTTCATAACTTTGTTCTCTACACTGTTTCTCTAGTGTGAGAGCTCATAGACCAGTTGCACATTTTAATTTGGTTATTTGTTATCATGTATGGCGGCTAATTAAACATGATGCCTGGAATGCATCAATAGAATGCGTGACGTTTTTATGTGTCAGATGGTGGGGGTACGGGAGCTGAGTCAGGATGTAGGTGGTGGTACGCGGGGAAAAAAGCTTGGGAACCGCTGCTATGATGTAGCCATGCAGCCTTGTCTTTTTTTAGCTACTTGTTACACATAGAGGGACTTAGAGAACTTACCTGCTTCATGTAGGCATAGCACATGGTCTCAGCAACACGCTTGCCCTCGTCATAACACGCCCGTGGACCAATGGGGTTTACGTGTCCCCAGTATTCCTCATTTTGAGGGTGGACTTCTGGGTCTGAGGAGAGAGAGAGAGAAAGATATGTAGCATCCCATTCCATTTCCCAAGAGGCTCCTGTTCTGTTTTCACCGAGATCCACAGAAGAGTGCGACATAGTGAATGAAGTTGCATGACTGTCCACCCCAGGTGGAGGTCAGATGATGTCACTTACCTACTAAATAAACACCACGACTGCCCACCTCATTGCATTCTGGCCTGTCTCTGCAGCTTGCCGAGTTATTGCCCAACACATACGTTGGTCTGAGTTTTAAGATTTCCCGTCACGTAGAAGCAGGGTTAGGTGTAGGTTATGGGTAGCATGCACTGACTGACATAAGCCTCCTGCTTTTGTAATGCTCTATGTATAAGGTGACAGACTCTTGGGTGAGAAGGCATAGGAATTGACACTACCTGAAGTTATCAGTGTGGACTGACAATGTTTTTCCAAGAGGCATCTCACACCAACGAATATAAGGGCAAGCATAACAGAGCTCAGGTTGGGTAGTTTCCCAACCAGGGTAAGCCCATTGTTTCAAGAGGCCTAAAAATTAAACCTTATTGAAATATTATTATTTATGTTTTTTTTTATAGTGTAGTGTAGTATAGTGCCAATATTTAATGTGTGTGACATCTAAAAGAAATTTAGTTTTCGCCATCAGTATAAGGTTAAACATTTGCATAGAATGTATGTAGTGTATATGGTTCCTTGGCTTAAAATCACTTAAGTGAGACTGGTTAAGTTGCATCCTTGTACATAATGTACTTTTTATAGCATATTTATGGAAAAAGTGTGATGGAAAATGGGAGTGGACAAAATTGTTAGACTGAAAAACTTAGTGGTTAAATTTCACAACTATATCAGTTATTATCATGTTACGTGGTATGTGAACATTTTGTTGGTAGGCTGTTGGTTTGATGTTAATATCTGAAGTATTTTATTTTGAAAGTATACTACAGAAAAAAAACAAGCATCAAACAATATTTGTGAAAATGGACAGGGTGAAAGGCAATCAGAAACACATTTTCAAATCTGAACCTTGAACTTGCCACTTAAGATTTCGATGCAGATGCTGTACCCTCTAAACAACATGAGCAGAGGTCTGCCGTCTTGATGTGAGGTGGTGATTTGAGGAAACAACCCTGGTCAATTCTGATAAAAAAAAAAGCCTGTGCTGCAGACACCCAAACAGGTTCAGACAAGTACACACATTTCTCTCCACTATAATAAACATCAAAAGAGTTTAGGTTTCAAGATGATTAAAAATACTTTTTATTGATAGACTAGCACAACATGTCAGGGTTGAGTCCAAGAACCAGTTCTAGTCCAGACCAAGTCAAAACTGAGTCAAAAGAGGTTTGAGACCAGGACTAGACAGAGTCCAAAGACTTTCAAGTAAAAAATGAGACCCTCGATACTGAGGGGGAAAAAAAATCAAATTCCATTATCGCGTCTTTTACATTACAATCCAAAGGGAATGTTACCAGACTAAAATTCTGATAATTTAGAAAAATAAATATTTTTAAGCCCACTGGACTCGGTCAAGACCAATAGCTGCGACCAAGACAATTCTGAGCCCAAATACTAGTGAGTCCAAGACAGTCCTGCACCCAATGTACCTAAAGTGAGTTGTTAAAAAATTCAAAGTGTTCAAAGAAAAACACCCAAGGCTGAAGAGCTGTGCATTTGTACTGGGAGCAAGTCATGATGAAAAAAAGGTCTACCTGTAGAGAGAGGCACCCTGCAGAGTTAAAACTCACCTCCATACACCTCGGATGTGGAAGCCAGAAGCAGACGTGCCCCGACACGTTTGGCCAACCCTGTTAAACAAGGAGAGGAATAATCAACCATCTTATTCTACCAAGAGACAAAAGCCGAGCACAGCATGCTGATGAGGAAAACATATATTCTTGCAGTGAAATATGGATGGAGAGAGGGAGACATACAGAAAGTGACAGAAACAGACAAACAGAAAGAGAGAGAGAGAGAGAGAGAGAGAGAGAGAGAGAGAGAGAGAGAACAGACAGAACTGAGCAACAGTGGCTGAGATGCATCCCATGATTTAATCCAAACACTTGAGAAAATACCTATCATGCAAATAATCTATATGGATTTACTCTATAAAGACCTTATGTCTGTTTGGGATTGTTTTGTGAGCCTGGGGTTGTTTTGAGAGCCTATTGATGTAGCCCATCTCAGATGTATCTCAGAATAAAGGAATACTTCATATTACTCTAAACCACCATCTGTAAATCAACTGTATACTACTGTCTACATTGCACTAGATTTCTTGACCTGTCTCTGTATATTTCATCACCTTTCCTTCACCTTCACCTTTGCCTCACATTGCAACACAGCTCAGATCTTTGGTTGCTATGAAGGCCAATCATTCTAAATGGATGGTTACTATGGCCAAAGGCCAGTTCTATCTCTGCCGTTGTCCAGCGAGCATATCGTAGAATTCTGATTAACCTTATCTTATTTAAAACATCTCTATTTTACTTAGCCCACTTCCATACAGTGGGTTCCCATTAAGAAATGGCCACTTCATTCGCGCTTACCGTGATTCACACAGCAGCATTATTAAATTAATCTGTCACCATATGCCTATGCCTACGTTTGCAATGAAAACATTTTAATTTGATTCACATGAAACGTTACATTTAATGTACATGTTGACAATGAGTAGGCTAGTTTTGGTTGTTGGTGGTGTTATTGCATCCCTTAGTTATGCCTACAATGCAAGTTCCCTCGCGATTGGAAGCTCCTTTACACAATAGTAGACGCATTTCAAAACATCGCGTTAGGAGTCCTCGCCACTTCTTTTAAGCCGTCACAGACTTAGGTGCTACTTTTAGGGCTAAAGTGCTAAATAGCGGTCCTAAAGTTACAAGTGACGAAGTTACGAGTGCAAGCATCTCATATCAAATTGCCATGGCATTACGCTAAACAACATAAATCCCAATTAGCAACATACATCTCCTCCCTATAGCTAGCCACACAAGAAATTAATGATACTAAATCTCTGCTTAGCATGCTTCTCCGCTTAGCATTCTAATAACAGAAGGGGCACATTTATGTTGACCACTACAACATGACTCATTATGTTGGTAACTCTATAAAACACTTACTTTCATAAAGGAAGCACGCCATTCAGCACATACACATGGAAACCGATATTTTAGGTACTTGGCCACGAACTCAAAACGTGTCTCTCTGAAGCTCTGTTCTAGAATCTTTGCTCTGAACGTTCCGTTGCTAGGCAACATCAAATAAACGAAATAAGAATCTTTTCAAGGTATTAAAAGTGTACGTGTGATTACGAATGGATGTGTGTGGTTTGCAATTACAATAAACAAGAAATAACATTTCCAATAATTTCCCATGATAAATTACATAATATTTGCACCTTCCTTACTTGTGAAGCGCACACCTAGTGAAATGTAATACAACGTTGCCACCTAGCGTCATTGCTTGCTTATTCTTTCGTCAACTCCATGCTTTTAGGAAAACAATCTTTTTATCATAGTTCCCTCTTCAATGAGCGATTACCAGCTCGTTTTTGTAACAGAGATAGCTGTTTATTGTCCCTAGGTTTACAGAAACACCTATTCATATTAATACGTAGCCTATGGAGTGCTGCCGACCACTGTTCATTACGGCCCAGAATGCCTTGCATGTCTTTATAACAAAACAACACAGTAAAACCTAAATGCCCGTAAACATATGCATTTGCATACTTGTAACATTTTTAATAATACTCTCCCATCATGATATTTAACAATAATGAAAAAATTAATTTGAATACCGTCAATGTGAAAATAACTGTACTACGTCAGCAATAAATAGCTAATGTGCTCCTTACCATTTCAGTTTGTAAGTCCATACTATCCCATGGCAGAGCAAGGATTTCATGATTGGGCAAGGTTGCCCCGAGACATTGTGGCTGCCCAGAGACATTGTGCATACTTGGAAGGCATTGTGATAAAAGTGCAACTGCAAAGGCGAAAGGTGATAGTTACCAAATACCTGTGGGTGGTATGCCGAATGCTGGAAACTTTTGGAATATTTCTTATTTTTAGCTTATGCACCCTCACATTGGAGTCCCGAGTTCATATACAAAATTTGGTATCGATATGTGACAGTGTTCCTGAGATATGGACGACTTCCTGTTTCGGAGCTTCGCCGCCGATTTCGTTTGGCTGTGACGGGCAAACGCTTTTGAAAATCAAAAATCCTTTCTGTAACTTTTGTGAAGCTTGGTCCAAGCAAGTTGGACCGGTGGCGATATCTCAAAAGGTCTAGGAGCAGGAGCTGACGAAAAATTGGGCTTACAGGAATAAGAAAACTTAAGAAGAACAATAAGTGTGCTGCTTTGCAAGCAAAAAGATAAAAATGCTTCTTTTTCTGATTCCATGTTTCTACCATTGTCTTACAACCTTTTGACATGTGGCAGTGTCATTTTCAGTCAGAACAAACACATCGATCAAGAGAAAATCACTGTACAACTGTAGGATATCAATTGTTTGTTATTAATGATAAACACTTCACCACCAGTGCATGTATCAAAAATAATGCAGTCTGAAATAAAACTATAGCCCTTTTTCCATTAAAAAGATAATTTGGGCAAAACATAACCTCATATTCATAGCAGCTAATGACTGGTCTGGGTTTTTGAATGACTAAAAGGTGCACTGGACACAGGTAAAAACAATGGACACGTTTCTAGTAGTCATTCCCAAGACATAAATAATTGTAGAGGCCTACATGCCTGCATGTATATGGACATAAACACTATACTACTGTCATAACAAACTGTTTAAATAACCACAGGAAGACATTTTTTCTTGTTGGCTTTGAAATTAGATATGTCGATGTACTGGGCTTTTCAAAGTAGACTTTTCCCTTCCCTGTCTGTAATGGCCATCATTAGGAAATCGTGATCAAGCACAGGTAAAAAGGACATGGTTTCTACAACACAACTGCTGAAATTCTCTATCAAAACAAAAGTTCAGCTGCAAAATCAGGCTTAAAGCGTAACTTTCACCAAAATGCATCCTAGGGTGTTTTTGTGAATGTATCCGAGTCAAACTTTCGTTTAAAAGCATAATTACGTCCGAAGCTTGAAAGCTTGAAGACATGAAACTTTGATCGAAGTATCATCAATGTCTCTACACATGAACTTGAGCATTGAGAACATTGTTTTTGTACGCAGAGTGGTTTTGAACAACTCACTTGGTTTTTCTGCTCGCCATCTTGCCAGTCAAGGAGTGAGTTGTCCAAAACATTTCTTTTTAGTAAACTATGTGTACACGAACAATGTTCTGTTCAGTATTGTTCTTGTTTTTTTGTCAGTTTTCATGAATTAAACAAACACCTAAAGTGGCATCACCAGCTGCAGTTAGTCTTTTTTCAGATGATGATTAGATACTGTATGTACTTATGCAAACATGTAAGCAGGTATAGTCAAAACATCTTGCACCCATTTAAAAACAGACATAATGCAGGCACAATTGTTCTGGAGTCTGATGTACTGTAGCACATTAAACTAACAAATCATAGAGAACTCAGCCAGGACAAACTGTCAGTTAATTATGCTAATGAAATATACCTAATTGTATGACTTCATTCATTTGGATTTGTCTCAATCTTTATGATTCTTCTGCCAATTCAATTATTCCAAAAAGGAAATCCATTAACTACACTGTGTGGACTCACCCAACATATTCAAGGTCCCAATGGTGTTGGTCTTCAGTGTTTTGATGGGGTTATACATGTAGTTTGGGGGAGAGGCAGGAGAGGCCAAGTGATAGATCTGGTCCACTGTGAGAAATAGTGGAACGGGAGGCAGAGACAGAGAGAGAGAGAAACAGTAAGTTAAAATTAAATGAATAACACAAAATAGCTTTGTAAAACCAGATGTGAACCAAAACTTGAGTGATTGACTTGAGTGAGAACATAGGAACATCACAAGCTGTTGGTCAAAGTCATATTGGCTCATTATAGGGGGGAAAAATCATAAATATGAATATACATATGGGTGCAAGCTGATAAGCTATTTAGGCAATGTGCGAGCCAGATGGGAAAATGATTGCTGCATTGGTAACTAACACAACCAGCACACAGGAAGAGGAAGCACGGAGCACCGTAAGAGATAAATAAATAATGAAAAAACACCTTCATAAATAAGAGCATAGAAAATAGAGAGAACTGGCCATTCCCATTTAATCCAGTGATGACAAGATTGCTGGTCGGAGGCCCCAGCTGTGGCACAACTGGCTGGGGCACCTACACCGTAAGCCGGCGACCCGGGTTCGATTCCCGCCCCGTAGTCCTTTTCGGATCCCACCCCTGCTCTCTCTCCCATTCACTTCCTGTCACTCTCCATTGTCCTATAATTAAAGGCATAAAAAGCCCAAAAAATATACTTTAATAAAAAAAAAAAAATAAAAATAAAAAAAAAGATTGCCGGTCGGAGGACCTGAAGGCATGGTTGATTCTGACTAATGAAAACTAGGGCGAACCTCTTCGCCTGTATTTTGACTGGCACAAACACAGTATTCTTTTCCAGTCGCATACGAAATGGTAGCTCACCGTTTCAATCAGATTGCTGTGCTCACGCTTTATGCTTGATTGCTCACACTTGAGAGACCAAAATTTCCGACATGCCAGAAGTACACTCGGATCAAAATTGGATATTGTGAGCCTGCACAAACTACACAACAGATTGGACACCAATTCGGTCAGGCCCAGGGCTGCTACCGTCTTGCCAAAGATGAGAGATTTCCCACTCAATGGGGTCTTGGGGGGGTGGGGTGGGGGGGGGGGGTGGACTCTCCCATGATAAGCCAGATAAACACAGTGCCCAATTCCCTTAGCAATCTACTGATGGTGCAAACAAACGCTACTGCCACTTAATTCAACAAAATCGATAGCTCGATGAATGAATACATTTTGAGGGATCCGGTAGCTGTCACTAGGAAAACTCCAAAAGGTCTGTTTAAAAGCAAGACAAATGCTCTTTGTCTAAACTAAAGGCTGCAGAGTTAACTTCAGTCACAGTCACATATCAACAAATATACAAATACATGAAAATAATTACATCTCAAAGGGCTGTAGATTCAAAACTAAAAAAGAAAACAATATTTAGAATAGCTCTATATGTTTTGTATAGGTTTTCAGGAAAAAAAAATATTTTCTTAATTTAACAGGGTAATCTGATAAAGAATGACTCATTACGTGTATAACCGATGTGCTCAAAACTTAAATTCTGCTTTATTTCTTGGAGCTGACTTTTAATATGGGTGCAATCACTGACAGTGCATGATAAGGGCAGAACACACAAATGTGATGTTTTAACAGAAGTACTGCAGACTGCAGTAACACTTTATGGTAAGGGTACATGAATTATCATGAATTCATGCATGAATTAATTAATGATTTATGCATTACAGGGCTCTACAGTGCGCCCATTTTACTCGCACATGCGAGTAAAAATGATGGCGTGCGAGTGCAAAAAAATATTTAGGCGCACTGGTGCGAATGACTTCTAACCATGTCAATCTTTGTCTACAAAATACACCGCAACATCAAGAAACATTACTGGTGCAAACCATAGAATCACGTCGCGAATGCAGCATAAAAACTACACCTCCCATCAACGTTAGCAGTTTCGCGTCGTGACTCGCTAGAAGTCGCTTCTATCAAATCCAAGAACACGCAGAAAAAGTGGAAAGTTAGACTAGCCAGCCAAGATGCAAAAATGTAAGAAATTAGTTCTTCTATCCACCGAATTCATCGGATATCGTAGGAACAGGATGAGATTCTGAGAATGCAGTGAGAGAAGGAAAGGTAACCTAACATGCCTTTTAGCCCAGTTGACGTATTTGCTGCAATATGCAAAATATAGCTGTAGCGAACAGGCACAAAAGTAGCTTCCCGTAATACTCCCATTTTATTCAAAGGTAGAACGCTACTGACAACTCCAGGCTTCCACGCCTGCTTGTTTAAACACCGAATAGGATATAAGCTGAAGTGCAAAATGAAAGTAGGCCTAACGTTTGCCTACTGCCCCCATCAATGCAGATATTTCAAATAAAAAGTAAAAGTATAAAATATATATATATCCTTGATTAGCCTATATGGGTTTTGTAGAAGAGAAAATTGACTGTTTTAGTAGTAGTATTAGGCAGTATGCAGTCAGATAGGTCACCATGGGCATATTTGGATTAGCTACAGATGGATTCACAAATAAATAAATTAGCCTACATTTGGCAGGATACTTGATATACAGGCTAAATGCAAATATGGCAATGTATTATACTATTTTACATTAACAAAATGTAGGAAAATAGAACAGACTGAAAATAAAGTAGGCACTGATCTTTAAAATTTCCTGTAGCCTAAATGTTGTCAGTCATTCTTAATATTCGCAATTGGTGCACTGGCATGTTTAAGTGTTAGCTGCAGTGTAATGTTAGATTATGTTTAAGTTAAGTACAGAACTGACTGTGCGCCCAAATTTTTGTCTGTGCTCCTAAATTTTTTAACTTGGGCGCACAAGTGCTCCTGGAAATAAATGTTAGTGTAGAGCCCTGCATTACTTCATATCTTTATACCCAGACTGCACACCACAAATATTAGGCTAGGATGAAAAGAAATTACCTAATTCAATCGGTAATCATAAAGAGAGGCTTTTTTCTCACTATAATCAGGTTGCCTTCTGTCTCACACACACACACACACACACCTCAGCTCACCAAAGACAGATACAATATTCATACTAAAAACAGACACTTCTGCAGTCCAACTCCTTCCATCAACCCCCCTTACCCCCTCACATCAAGCCTCTCCCACAGTCCCACTTCCTCCCTGCCTCCTTCTCCAGCACCTGGTGAGTACATTTGGCTGAGCCTCTTGACTCCAGGCTCACCTGAGTCACAGCTCTCCCCCAACTCCCTATTCCACCAACCTGTCAGCACACCAACCTGACTTTGACAGTGGTTACAAACTCTTCAACAGCCCAGTTTTATCTAATCTACTTCATCGTGCCTAATCCTTTTTTAATTCACACTTGAAGGAAGTGGAAATGTTTTTACGCCTCCCTAAAGCCGCAGTGCGGAGCAGCCTCGCACTTCTCCCAAATTTATATCCCCCCATCACTAATGCACAGCGTTGCAACACAGTGGAACCTCTCCCTCCAACCCTAAGTTTAATCAGCCAGACACTTTATACCTCAAGCTTCAAGTAACCATCCATGCGGAGATCACCTTCATCCATTTTTTCAGTTATTTGTGCGGTTATTTATGCATATAACACACAAAAGGCTGCTATGAGTAATTGCCACTTCAGTGCCACACACACACACACACGAGATTGCTCTGGCACTATTCAAGTTGTTAAGGGGGGACAGGGGTCCATCAACACCAAGTGCATAGAGTGAAGACTAGGGTTGCAAAGGGGCGGAAACTTTCCGGAAATTTACCATGGGAAGTTAAGTTGGGGAATTTTGGAAATATTCCAAATTGGAAACTTTCATGGAATTAAAGGAAATTATGGGAATTAATGGGAATTAACTGGGAATTTTGGGTAATTCATACAAACTGTTTCGTATACAAACATTAACATTTTGTTTCGTAATAAGCAATATGATTTGTATGTTGCTATTTCCGCTTAGCTTAGCATACAAAGCTAGCTAGCATGCTAGCGGGAATCCCATTCTCTGCCTATGGTTTACTATATACACCCAGGGGGTCAAGAGCGTGCAGATTAGCTTCGGCATGTTAGCATACGCCATTTTCAAGTATGGCGCCGCATGGAGCATTTGGAACCAGCTCCATGCAAGAAAAAAACGTGTTGGGCACGAGCTCTCATGCGCGTACATGTTGGTGGGCGGGTACCTATCCGGCGGCTACAGCCAAACATTATTCAGTGCGTATTTCTTGAGGAGCCTATGAGAAGACGTGTATATTATGGTTATTTATGCATCATATGACAAATAAAGAAAGTGTATTGATCTTGTTTCGTTGTTGTTTGTCCCGAACAAAAATAGCCTAAACATGATTAAATACAATAAATTACACAACAGCGGCATAAAGCCCTTGTCTCGTTACACCATGGTCACACGTTGCGGTCAACCAATAGCCGCCCCCTTTTGAGCTTGCCAGAGGCTGAATCAGTAGGCTACTACATTGAAACACAATTATTGCCGCGAGGCATTCCAGCCTACAAATTTAATAAAAGTAAACCATGCATAATTAAAAAAAATAGCTCAATTTAGGCTACTTCGCTACGCAATAAGGTTTCCATTAGAGCACAGCGGACGTAATTGTCCGCTCATGCTGGCAAACAATAAAATAAACTAATCATAGACTGTAAAAATGCGCTACATATGGCACTAAAAGCCGAATAGTTTATTTATAGTTCGACAATGGATATTTCACGTCATGTTCGAATGCATATTTGCAGCAGCAGGACGTCAGGCAGACCGCTCTTAGTTAGAGCCGCTGTTATCCAATGAAATTAAGTTGCGCCTTAGGGCGACTCCACTGGACTCCACGCGCGTTCCCGAGCAACTTTTTCTTCTTCTTGTTACGTGGCAAGCAAAGTATGTGCATTATCGCCACCCTCTTACTGGAGGACGACTCTCTTTTTACAGAATATCCAATAAAAATCGACGTTGGTTCATGCGTCATTTCCAGCTTTAGAACTTGGCACATGGTCAGAGTCGACTGGCGCTGGATCCCCAGTGTTCAATATGGCGTTGACTATGAATTGCCTCAGCCTCTGCCTACTACTAGTCTACTAGCCTCTGCCATTCATTTGTATGGAGGGCGGGACTTAGTCACTCTCTCCAGTTATATATAATACCTCCATGGATACACCACACCACTCAACAACAAAATCTGATTGGTTGGAACATTTTTTCCCCATGCATATGAACGCACCATAGGTTTCCTTTATGTCTAGCAGCCTATGCCGATTGCTGTGTGCATGTAATTGACATATGTGCAGGGTAGAAATTTGACTGAAATTCCATTAAATCAGGTTGTTTTAACTAATATTAGACTGCAAGATGGGGTTTTGTCCACTACATTTAAGTCCCCTGTTATAGACTAACTTGCCATATTAAAAATTCCCAGTTTATTCCTATTAATTCCCGTTTATTCCTGTTAATTCCCATATATTCCCGTTAATTCCCATGGAAAGTTTCCAACTTTGAAAATTCCTGGAATTTTGCAACCCTAGTGAAGACAGGCAATGGGGACGTAATCCCATCTCCTGTGTCTGAAGAGTGCTTCCCTTGAATCCCCCAACCCCAAAAGGGCCAATTCCAACAATATTCTTTCTTCATGGTGTCCTTTGAGCCCAGAATGCCATTATACATTTGCTATGTAGCCTATCCTCCTGTCAATGTCAAGTGTGTCAACTATGCTACTTGGGAAATAATAATTTCGTCCATGAATTTTCCATCTGTAAGTTTAAACATTTAAATTTGCAGATGTTAATGATATAGAAGAATGATATAGCAGATGTTAAAATATAAAATGCAGTGCATTAAAAAAGTGTTCTTAGGTAAATGTAGAATGTTCATTTGGTTTGAATTTAAACTGCTTATCGCAAGAATTTAACTGACATAAACTGACTTAACAAAACATACATTCCAATGCACTCCTTCTCCAACCAAGAATAACATCAAAAGCATAAAGCTGGGAGGAGAGCAAGAAGTATTAAGATGAGAAAGCTGTATAAAAGAAAGGGGACACTGGCCTTTCATGTTCTAAGAAAATACAGTGACTGTAAGCTAACCCGACCCTGCTACCTCTAAAGTGAAATCCAAGCACTGATTCATTCCACTTGTGAGGTTTAGCCTAATAAAACAGGCCTTTCATGTAGATAAAGACCTAGGGAAAATATAAGGCTGTTTATCTAACAAGGAACTGAAATCAAAATTTCAGGCAAGCCACAACCTTTCCTTCTAGACTCTCGTCTATTTACAGGCTCTTATATTAAGCATACACAGTCTACACATACATTTGCTGGACAAAAAGCAACTCCCAAAGATAAACTATCCAGTGTGTTTCCCTTTCTTCCCTTCCCTTTATCTCTCCCACTAGTCCCATAGGACAGAGCTGACGAAAACTCTGTCAAAAGACGAGTCGGTTGTCATCTGCTGAAGTTGTAAATGTTCACAGGAACTGGTTGCAATCTTTTTGGAGGGGAGACAGCGAGAGAGAGCGAGAGAGAGAGAGAGAGAGAGAGAGAGAACTGCTATCTATTTTTTGGCGAGACCAAGAGGTGTGAGGCGAAACATTTTTTTAAAAGCTCGAGAGGTGAAAAAAATGGACAAATAATTGGCTCTTAGAGGTCCAATGATGTCATTTGGGATTTTCAATGAATATGATCAGTGCGGCTGCAGAGAAGGACGCCTGGCGCATGATGACAGCTCACTTTTCCCAGAAAGTAATTTGCCATGTTTCGTCAATGGTCATACTACCTCAAGTGATTACATTACCGAGGCAACATCTAATGAAAAATTGCTAATACAGATCATAATGTCCTTATTTCACACAATCATGAGTACTAAAGCCTGTAATTAACATTCATGTATTATGGATTGGTACTCTCAAATGGGTATGTTCTTGCTCTCCAAGCTTCCTAGGAAAGATCTGAGAAAAGAGGCCTCAATACTCTCCAAAACTCTACTTTGTAGGTATGACTGTGAAATCACCAGTCTGCATTGTGGGGTTAGTATGTATTTTGGAATCATTGGTCAATTTAGATGGAGAATTCCAGAAGTTCAGAAACGCACGCGCAAAGTCAATCGCAAAACATGAACGTGAAGTGTTTTTATACACAATATACTGTTATTCAACTATACCAGAAGTTGTAAAAGATACTGAAAACGATACTGTAAGCAGCTGAAAACAAAAGTGGCTCTAACAAAAGTAAAATGTTAAGTCAGTTACTGTATAAGGAAAATTCCAGAAGTTCAGAAACGCACAAGCAAGATGGTCCCTTACATAACACATCACGGCATTACACACTATGCACACACATGTGCATGTTTCACAGATTTTTTTTTTTTTTTTGCGGTAATGATGGTGACAAGCGGTATTGCCACGGTATGAGTCATGTGACTGCGGTATTGCGGTTACCGTCCCAGCCCTATTGTGTACAAACCACATTGTATATGCAAATTAAGACAAAACCATGTATTAATTGCAGTGTCCACTAGCCCAATGAATCAGAATCAAGCACCTCATGGTCACAATTTTCATGACTTTAAATGTTTTTTTCAAAAAAAATTTGGAATGCAATTATAGCCTGGTGATGCCTGTTAAACTGGGAAACATTGCACACACAACTGTCAGTGGGGTAATTAAGCTCTGGCTGCACTACTGGTAAGTCTTACTGTCACTGGTATGTACGGTCATTTCATGGTTTAAAGGAATATAAATGTGCAGTATTCAGATCACTGCATGTTTTCCCATTTCTTGCCATAACACATGCGCCAAATTGCCTCAGATTGACGTCGAGCCATGGAGATAGCCTTACCCTCAATGTAGAGTGGCTCGACTACATCGTGGTTGATCAGCTCAAAGTTCTCATGGCCGATCCAGTGCTCCACGTTGCGTTTGCGGCCAGTGAAGAAGTTATCTACCACGGTAACCTCATGGCCATCCATCATCAGCTTGTCGGTCAGATGGGATCCCACAAAGCCCGCCCCTCCGGTGATCTAGAAGAGATGGGGTGGACAGAGTAGAGAAGTTAAGACAGGAGGGAGTCAAGCAGAAAGCTTGAAGGCTGAATAGTGTTTCTAATGTTCTATAATTTTGAAGGCTTTGATTGTGAATTGAAGTGAAAGCAGTCAATCTTCCCAACAAAAAAAAAGTCATTTTAGAAGACCTAGAAAGGTAAGTGATTTTCCTTTTTAAATCAGCTGGAATGTAACAAATAGCTCTATTTAAAATTATTACAAAGGCAGGTGTGCGTCCAGCACAGTGACAGCAGGCGATTGCTTGTTCATCTTTGCCGACTGCTTGCTCGTCTTCATGGTCAGCGGAGCGTAAAAGAGTGGAGGAGAAAGCTGCCTCTTGTGACAAACCCCCTCCCCTCAACCAAGCCAGCAACAAAGCAGTACAATCACTTGGATGGGCTGTTCAGAACCTTGCCTTTTCATAGCCTGTCTATGTGTCTCTGTACCTATGTATCTCTTCTGGCGATATGCCTAGAGCATAGGAGTCAAGGCTCACTGCTAGACACATAGTCATTTTTCTTCATTGTTTTCCCAGTCTCGAAACAGGGCCACAGGTAACACAGTCATTACCGGTGCTCTGATTTAGACTGAGAAATCTTGGGGAAACAATCAAGAGAAAGGATTGCCTGGCTGAAGAAAAAAAAGTAATCGGAAATATTTCTTTGTATGGTTATTTCCTGGAGAGCAATCATGATAGAGGCATGTGTGTGTGTGTGTGTGTGTGTGTGTGTGTCTGCTTGGGGAAGGTAGCAGTGATATTCAAGAGTGGTGTTTTGACAACTCACCAGAATCCTCTTGCGGTCCTTCTCAGACAGGAATTTGACCGGGGGGTACTTCTGCGACACGCTGAGAGGAGAAGGGCAAAAACAACATGAGCGATCAATAACCTGTTCGCTTTGATCAACTCCTAAACTTCTGAAGAATTCAGTCTCACTGGAAAGAAAAGCAAGTCCAGGAGAGTGCATCAAAACCTTCCAACAGAAAGCTCATGTCACCCTCCCTTGCTGTTTGTCGCATAACCACAACAGATGAACGCCTTCATTGATACGGGCAAACACAGACATTATTACTCTTTTGTCTATTGACTTTTAGTTATTTATGCATGGCTTAGTTTGTCTTATGATTGCCTCCACCATCTGCCATAGCTATGATTCAATAACAATAAAGTTGAATCTAATCTAATCCAATCTAAAACTGATCACATAGATCTCTGTTTCTCGAGAGCTCCGCCGAGTACTGTTGGTACCAAAAAACGATTGGTTCTACCTAGCTCAAGTTGATGCTGTCAACAGCTAGAGCAGCCGGCAGCTGCAGTGCTGCATTCTGGGGGCATGAATATGGGGGCTCATATGAAAGCCTGACTACAACCTAAATTATGCTAGTTGGATGACTCCGGTCAAGAGTTGAGTGTGAAGTAGTCAATGCACTAGCCTTGTCCGTATCTACTCACTAGTCCATCTGTTCAAGTGCTTTTTGAGTTGTGTACTAACCAGGACTGAACAGGCTAAGACAAAGCCATAAACAAAGCAAGGAAAGGCCAACCAGCAAACCCCATGTCTCCAGACACAAATCTACTTGGTAATTCTTAGTTAAATAACAATCAGATGTGCGGATCAATAATTGATTGGGCTGAGTAATTAGAAAGATGTGCAAGGACTTCCGAAATAAATTAATCGGAAGAACTTAACACCTGAGGACAAACACACACACACACGCATGCGCGCACACATACTCATGTAAGTACACACATGTGTGTCGCAATGATAGAGGAGCTTTTTACGACAAATGGTCAATAGTGGACAGGCATCTTGACTAAACTGAAGGCTGCAATGACAGCATTTTCTCTGATGGCCGTGAGAATGGACTGGTGGACCTCCTAATTAAGATTTGGAGAGAAATCAAGCCATGGCAGAGCTGTACCAATGACTATAGGAGGAAGCTCAGGTGTGATGTCACCTGTATTTTTCTGTTTTTCCCCTTAGCCACCTTCTTATTCTGCCTTCAGTAGAAAAACCGAATCATCTTTTTCAATTTCACCAGCCATTTGAAAGGTCTCGCAAGGTGGCACGATGCCAACCTGTCATTTCAGTCAACAACTTGGACTTGGAGAGGCGTTGTTCTGTGCCAAAGACAGACAAGGTGAGACACCAACACTCAGACATTTAGGAGCACAGACAAAAATTTGGGCGCACAGTCAGTTCTGTACTTAACTTAAACATAATCTAACATTACACTGCAGCTAACACTTAAACATGCCAGTGCACCAATTGCGAATATTAAGAATGACTGACAACATTTAGGCTACAGGAAATAGGATTTTAAAGATAAGTGCCTACTTTATTCATATCTTTGCTTAACCTCAGTATCAGCAGAATCAATTTTAGTCTTGAGGTATTGTAGAACATCGCTTGAGGATGGTTGTTTGAGTGTCTTCCTAGCCTCCTTAGCAAGAACCTTCCATTTCTCATATGTTTTACTAAAGTGATATTGAAGCCTTTTCAATTTGTCATCATGGAATCCTTGACCCTTTTCAGTAAGTTTTCTTGTTCTCTGACCTCTCTCTAATTCCTTTTCTGCGGCACCATTGGTCTCTGTATTTACTTCAATTTCCTTTGAATGGTCTTCTTCTAAAGGTTCATTGTCAACATGTTCAGTCTGTTGTTCTTCAGCTTCATTCCTAATCTCCAGGTCTTAATTTTTAGTCTCAGAGTCATCAACATCCATTTTAGTATGTTAATTGGTTTTGTATGTCCTGTGTGTGTTAGACAGCCTGTTGGCCTTAACTGAAGATAGGGTGATATGATGGTGGAAGACCTGCTTTCTTCTTGTCCATTTCTGCCCTCCATCCTAAGAATGCCTGTGTCATCTAGTATCACACTAGCAAATAGAGCATCCTACTCCAATGACCAGCTTCCTCTGTTGAGAGTGGAGGACCAATGTTTCATTGCAAGCTCTGGTGTCAGCTGATGTCAGCAGTAACTCTGTTGGAAGCTATTCCACCTACAGCTATTTTGAAATAGATGGGGCTTATGATAACTAGGTAAGAGAGTGATGAATTTTCCATTGAAGCCTTAGAGAAGGAAGACCATTGTATCAGTTGGAAAAGCAACGCTACAAGAAAACTTTTTAAAGGGAAATCTTGGTTAATGCCAAGTGCTTTCCTCCAACTTCTGAAAGATCTGTCCTCATTTCTCTGATAGCTGACAACCACACTCCTGCTATATTGTTTGGGCCTGGATGATGGGATTATGCTTCAAAGTGGCCAATAAACCCTTGCTCTGGCTCTGTTTTTGTGGTGGTGTTTTCAAAATCCACTCAAAATGAAATGGTGGCGAGAGAAAAACAGAGCAAAAACAGAGAACTGATAGAGATAGAGAGAATGCTAAGAGGAGGACTCAGACACAACTCACGTCAACTCCAGATCATGGATCTTCTCCCTTAAGGGTGCAACTGCCTACAGGAGACAAGAGACAGAACATATTAATACTCAATAACTGCCTACAGGAGACAAGAGACATAACATATTAATACTCAATAACTGATGGCGTTATAAAAACGTTTATTATTATTTAGAGTTTGTTTGTTCGTTTGTTTAATTTAAGGCCATTTCCGCAACTAAGGCTATTTAATGGCCAGAGCACTGTGTGTTACAGAATATTATTATTTAGAGAATAAAATAATGAAAGGAAGACAGAAAAAGAAGGAGCAAATGTGGAGGTGGGAAAAGCATGAGCAGGTTTTGGAAAATCGAATTCCAATTCGGAAATATTGTTAAAAGGGGGGAAAAAAACACAGAATGACAAGTCAAACGGTGAAATGAGGGATTCCAAGATTTACAGAAGATTAGAGAGGCCCATATGAGACCCCGGAGGTATGTGGGGTTTCCTCTCAATAAACCAATTCAATCACAATATATAGTTCAACGTTCACCTGTTTTAAACCTCCTAAACGAGAGCTTAGAGAAAATTCCACAGTACAGAAGCACAGTCAAGGGAACAGGATGGAACCAGTCTTTCACCAAAAAGCAGCAAATTTGCTGAGAACAATTAAGGCTGCACTGAGGGTGAATGCTCTACTTTCAATTTTATAATGGATATTGTCCAACAGTGCACACAAACAAATATTTTAGTCACCGAATCTGGTGGCACAAATAGACTCAACAAAAAGCGATATCCTGAACTGACACACACTCAAAACAAGCAGGAGAAAAAATACACTACTCTCTCTAGTGCAGCAGTACCTTGACAACAAACATTTGGTGTGTTTTGCCACCTCTTAATGAATTATCAAATTTGTGGTAGGAGAGGAAGGCAAAATGTCACCACATTCCCCTTAACCTTCCTTAGACACCAGCAAATGAGCCTCAGCATGTTATGGCATACTTTGAACCATAAGGTCACAGGGATTGGAGATAGCAGGAAAGGCTGGGGCTAATTAATGAGGTTTCATGGCCACTGATAAGCAGGTGTTTGGGCCTGGATAATGAGCTGATAATGATCATCAATGATAAGGCTTTTTATCCAACTGTTTATGTTTATGTGTGTTTGTGTGTGTGGGTGTGGGTGTGTGTGTGTGTGTGTGTGTGTGTGGGTGTGTGTGTGTGTGTGTAAATCCATGTGTGTTCCCATGCATGTGACTGCTATTCAAATAAAAATATGGAAAAAAATAACCACACATTTGGGCAAAAGGACATTATAGATTTGTTTCAAACGGTTTAGATAACTGAGGAATGCAACATATGCATTAACTTGACTACATGACATCTCTTAATTAAAAATCCAGCTGTGAATCCTTGCCTAGACAATTTAACTTTGTGTACACGCAAAAAGAAAGAACACAATCCATGTTTTGTTTAGTGTTCCTTCTGGTGTGGCGCTACAGGCACCCTGCTATGTCTGTTAATAGTTTTGACATGAAAAGAGAGCTAGAAGAAAAACAACAACAATTGCCCAAAAGTAAAACACAACCATGTAATGCAACATAATACACAACAGCATTGAGCCCTGCTCAGCTGACTGTAACACAACATGAAACACAACAGTATAGAGCCCTGGTCCCCTGACCGTGAGCCTTAATTAGTGAGGAGCTTTATTCTACATAATAAAAAAGTGTAATTAGATTTGTGTGGTCCTGGACTAGGACAACAAAGCAGTGTGCTCACCGTGAACGAGTGAGCAAGCGAGCGGACAGGTGTGTAGAGAGCGTGGGAGGGAGGGAGGGAAGGGGTGAGAGAGAAGCAACAGATTGGGATGAGATAAAGAAGCGAGAAAAAAATGGAGTGTGAAAAAATAGCCAACTAACTTGATAAGAAAAGAGCAGTTGAATGACCAGTGACTGAGAACCAGAGAGGGTGGAGGCAGGGGGGAGAGAGACAGCGTGAGTACGAAAGGGAGGGAGAGAGAGAGTGAGAGAGAGATGCAATACTCATGGTCCACAAACCTCATCAATCTTCTGCTCTATCCGTATCTCTCCTTGCTCCTGTATGGACCTGTGTGCAGCGAAAAGGTAAAAAGAGGGGGATGAGTATGAGGAGATGAAGAGGAGAAGAGGAGGAGGAAGAGGAGGATGGAGAGAGACAGATGACTGCTTTAGCCAGAGCGTGCATGTACACACACTCCGAGAGCAAACAGTGTGACAGAAAAACGGCTTCCGCGGCGAGTCAACAAGCACCACATGTTGCCATGTTGACAGAGGAGCGGAAGCAGTCAAGGCACGCGTCCTCTCCCTGGTGCCAGCTCACACACAAGTTCTTGTCTTCCAACTGACAACCACCAAACATGTGCACACACACACACACACACACACACACACCACACATGCACCCACGCACAGACATGTAAGCAAGGCGAAGCTGATATACATCTGTTACAATAGAAAAAAAAAGTTGACAGGACGATAACGAATTTGAAAGGAAAAACACAAAGGCACCCTACATGAATCAAAAAACAAATGGAAATCATTTGCAATTGTGTTACGGTCTGAATAATTATTATTTTCTATTGAAACACAACTACCCCTATGGAGATGTCTATCTGTGTCAAGGTCCTAAACATGCCAATGATGCAACTGAAAAAAAAGAAACATTAAAATGAACTAGAAAATGTAATTTCGAGGAAATTACCAGTGCATGAAAATATAAACATACTGTATATTAACATAAAATACCAAACAAACTTTTATTTGGAAACAGTTGGCAGGAGTCATAGTTGATAACAACTGACAGTTTAAATGGCTGAACAGTTAAATAGTTGAGTAGTTTAAATAGTTAAATTAATTAATAGTGAAATATTGTAGTGAGGACATTTATTTTGAAACAGTTGTGGGCAGAGGAAATAGTAGTCTTAAGAGGGACAGATTGTATGCTTAAACCCTGAGACAGAGTATATACCGGTAGCTTAAAAGTTAAATGTAGATAGTGTAATGGATGTTGATAAACAGATTGAATGGATGTTGATGGATAGTTTAATGGGTGGATGAGTGAATGGTTTGAAGAGGATGAATGGATAGAAAGTTGGATGGAATGTGCCTTATATCCTTGTAGAATGGAGAGACACAGAGAGAGTTGGCCTAGTTAAGCAGAAAGTAGTTGATACAGGTGCAATCAGTTTAACTGGCCCTTTGATGGGTCCTAGTTGAGAAGCTGGAAGCTGATACAGGTGCAAAGCAAGGTAATTAGTCCATTGTGATGTCATAGTGCTAATGCAAAGTCTATGGGGAAAAATAAGCTTGTTTTTTGTTAAAATCTCAAAAAGTATAAAGTTTACAAAAGTGAAAAATACATTCCTCAAGTGTCCTTTTCAAGACCTATGTTACAAAGTTTGAACGAAGTTTCTACGTTAAACGGTTGAAGCTGAATTAGACACAGAAATTTGGTGGGAAGAATAAGAAGAAGAAGAAGACATGCACTTTATAAATAAATCATAACCTACCTCATATTTGTGTAGGTTCCCCAGACAGCTGAAAGAGAGATGAGAGAATGTCAACATATAGCTTATATACATTTAGTTTCTAATGTCTTAATGTACTTTAGTCCCTACAGAACAGAGGGTCATACTTTTACTGATGAAAACTTGTAACTCCGTCAACTTGTTTTGGGAACAAGCAAATGGGGTTATGGCCTTTTAAGAGAGGACTGGAAACGCCCAACTCATGTTATTACCTCGATTTGGGGATACGGATGCAGCTCAATCCAAAGACATTGGGTCAACAAGTACAGATCAATGTCACACGCTAGGCCTACGGCATCTGCAGAAAGTGGGATTCAAGCGGTGTTATCTTAAAATAAATCTGACGAATTGGGCTTGTCCTACTGTCAGCTATATGTGTGATGTCCGATACACACCCCTTGGGAAGTGTGGAGTGGGGAGGTGGAGGGATGAATAACATTCCTTTGGCCTTATTCTACACTGCTAGTTCACAATGTTCCATAAAAAGACTCCCATCATATATATGCACATACAAAGTCCTGGCCTTACTGACTAATTCCATGGGTGTTCCATGATGAGCCCAATGCAAGGAGAGAGGAGAAATGTTTTTATTCATAAGCATGAGAAAAATTGAAGGAGAGTTATATAAACAACATCAAATAATCTATGGTGGAAAAGAGAATTAGGCATACATGTTCCACTCTGTCCTGAAATATGAACGAGTCCGCTTCAGAGATTCTATGGTCATTAGAATGATCATCTAAAGGTAGCCCTCTAAAGTTACCTTGGAAACTTGACATCATCATCGCCACGGCCGAATGCCTGTGGGTAATTTACTCAACAACAAAAAAAAAAAAAAACTTTTGACTGTTGACTCACTGATCACAAACCTTCACCAACCAAACAACAGCTGCAGGGAAACTCACAATGAAGCACCACATTGCTTTTATTTCTGCAGGGCTTGGGCAAGGTTTCTGTTGTGATCACCATTGCAGTTACACACAATACTCCAGTGACAACAACAGACACACACAACCTTTCTTCAGGTTGTGCCAAGAGTAAACACAAATACAATTTGCACTCCAGAAAAAGATCAATTATTTTCTTGGGTTTGCTGATGTCAAAAAAGGAAAGCTACTACCTTTTTATTTAAATTCATACCCAACTGGAGTGATGCCCAGTTTGGTATCTTGCTCCTTTTCCTTTCATATTGGTCTTATTTTTTTATAACTTCATTTTATACCCCAGAGTTAAAAATTAGAACATTAATGACTAAATAAATATATAAACTAGATGTACCGCATAGCAGTACAAAATATGACCGCCGCTCAGTCCTGTACATCCGTTCCGCGAAAAGAAATCACACTTCAATTTGTCTCCATATTTTACTCCATCCCCCACTCTTGAAACTTTTGTGTATGCTTGTTTGGCATGCCTGAGTGTGTGTGTGCGGATGCACAGAAAGTAGCCTACTGGTGCTGAAAAGGTGAATAGATTGTAGAATAGCCAAAGAAGATGTAGCATTGTTATAAAACCTTTAAAATCTCTAAACAATCACAAGTAGGGCAGTTCATCACAGTTCATCCATTGCAACTGGATTGATGAAAGGTCACTTACACCTGTAGGCTACATTGTATTTGGGAAAAGCAAAAGGTATCAGCATAATGTTATTTATTTATTCATTTATAAACAAAAACATCTCTGTCCATGCCGTTTTCAACAGCTATCAAAAACAAAGGTGATTTTTGGATGGATGGATTTTTTGTGAATGTTTCTTCTTCTACATAAGATTTTAGTCATCTTTAGTTCATGTAATACTTTATTGTCAATGCACAAATTAAGTAACAGTAGTCTAAAACGTTATTGTTAATGCACAAATTAAGTAACAGTAGTCTGAAACGAAATGCTGTTTTACATCTAACCAGTGGTGCAAATAACTGACATGTCCAAATGGGCCTTGATGAAATGCGTCGCTAGACTGTTCATTCACATTTTAACGGGCCAAAGTTGAAGAGCTGTTGTCAGTTATTGTTCGTGCAAATATAGGCTGATTCATGTTCCCTTGCATTGTGTAACTGAGGTCAATGGCTAGTCTGGCTTTCATCAGACCAAGCTCAATCTTTTAAGAAATCAAAAAATAAATAGCGGGCAGATCAGGCTGGGTTCACCCAGCCAAGTCCATAGGCACCCGATATTGTTTAATTTTCCGATTGAGATATCCACGCTCTGGCTATTCTAAATGCAAAAATGCATCAGGGAGTTATGACAAAACTGTAACTAACAAACTAGATCCTAATAGAAAACGATGTTAGCTCCCCTAAGCTACAGGTAGGCTTATAAGGTAGGCCTATTTACAACATAAATTGTCAATAGGCTATGCTGGCGACACAAATAAAATCTCCTTTGGAAACCAATGGCTTACGCCTTACAGCATCAAGCGGAATTAAACTGCCACATCGTGGCGAAAAGTTGTAATAAAATTCACGCAGCTCCATGAGTCAAGGAAAGCGCGAATAAAGTAGCCACTTCTAAATGGGACCCACTACACAGTAGCTTAAAGGAGAATTCCGGTGTGATATTGACCTAAAGTGTATTGAAACATGATACCGAGTGTGAACGTATGTCTTATAGCCCATCTCGGCTTGTCCCCTGCACTCCAAAATCTGGCGCTAGTTAGCCGATGCTACCAACAGCTTTTTCAATAGTGGTGCTTCGGCATCGGGCTAGCCATGCAAATAAATCACTGTTTTACACCCATTTAAGAGGCTCAATGTATCTCCACACTTCATTGGTAGACTTCCGAGGGCCCTGACATTTAAAACGAGACATTGAGAACTTTGAAAAAGCACTGGTAGTTTACTTTATACAGACAGTATCTTCACGAAGTTTAGCGTTTGCAGCCATCTTGAATTTAGTCACGATAAGTCGAGCAACGAGTAAGAATGAACAGGTATGATAAGGGATCAGATTCCAAAAATAATTCAGTGGAAATGCATGGATTCCAGTTGCTGCTACTGGAAGAAACTGGAATCCATGCATTTCCAGATACAGGTGCGACTAGCGGAGGATGACTCCGTCGACCTACTATCCCTGGGGGATGAGGATGGCGACGACTTATTCCTCCCAGCCACTCAGGCTGCTCGCCCGAGCGGCGTGAGAAGTGATAGCACCGCCACTGAGGCTGATGAAGCCGCAAGCGTGGGCCTTCACAACGTCTGCAAGAGAGCAGCTGCAAAGCTCGGCGTTCCCTGGCCTGAGGCCCAGTAGGAGACCGTGTCCTCTCGCTACGAGGGAAAGAGGCTCCCGAAGGCTAAAAGCTCCACCAGACAACTACTCCCCGTCTTCCCCGAGTGCCTCGAGGAAGCCACACGCTCATGGAGCAGCCCATTCTCAGCGAAAAACCCAGCTCAAGGGCTCGCAGCGCTGGAATGGCCAGACATGGAAAGCAGTGGATTCTCCCATCTGCCCCCTGTCGAACCGCTCCTGGCCTCCCATCTCCACCCCACCCAGAAGTCTGCGATGACCCCCTCGGGACCCGCATTCCCCTCCAAAGCCGACAATTTCCAGTCCGCCGTGACTGAAAAAAGCTACAAAGCAGTGGCGTCGGCGGTGAGAGCTCTCAATGCCTCATCTCTGCTCATGGCCTACCAAGCCGAGCTGGAGGAAGACTTCTCGTCCGCCCCCAACCAGCCAGCTGTGTGGGACGAAATGTGTGTGGTCACAGACCTCTGCCTACGGCTACACAGGTGTGCGGTGCAAACGGCGGGACGGGCTATGGCCCTCATGGTCTCTAAAGAGAGAACTCGCTGGCTCAACCTCTCCAGCCTCTCCCACAAGGAGAAGACCCAGCTGCTAGATGTGCCCGTGGACCCCAAAGGCCTCTTTGGACCAGCCGTGGCCACTATGCAAAAGCGGTGTGAGGAAAAGAAACGGGACGGTGAAGCGCTGCAGCTGTGCCTCCCCAGAAAGGCACAAGCCCCCACTCCCAAAGCACCCAGACAGATGTTCTCCGAGGCAGCGGCACGTCCGCCGCAGTACCGGATACCGAGACGTCAGCTCCCGACTCAGACTGCCACTCAGAGCCTTGGTAACACCCCCGAGCTCAAAGGTGCCTGGGTTAAAAAGCCCTTTAACCCTAACGCGACACAGGGAGGTCAGCAAAACCCCCCACCCGCGCAGGGAGCAAGAAGAAGAAGCGCGCCTAGTACGCGCCTTGCAGGCGAGGGGGGGCGGGTCCAGCCAGACGTTCCCCCCTCCTCGACTCACACCGGCCCCGTTCCTGGGCCTGTTCAAAGAGGCATGCAGAGGCCACAGAGGCGCTCGCAGTTCACAGCCCACTGAAGCGGAGAAGAGACCTGGAGTGCCAGTTCGAGCCCCAACAGAGTCTCACAAGCACACACCAGTGCCTCCCTTCAAAAATAAATGTTTCGGTGCGCAGCCAGGCCGAGGGCCGAGGGCGTATCCGTCAAAAGAATGCAAAAAATTGTCAAATGAACAAAAAAGCTCTCACAAAAAGTCACGAGCCATGTTCAGTGGCAATGGCGTGCAATCACTCCCTAATAACGCAACCAGACGGAGCCAAAGCTCCACCGGGGGCGATGGGCAACATAAGCACGCTAGCGTTGCAGCCCACGCCAGCTCGATGGCGTCATTTCGCCACTGACCGAGCGCATCCAGTACTGCAAGTGAAGTCAGACTGGATAATAGTGATGTAGTACTCGAGTCCGGTCTCGGACTCGAGTCCGGTCTCGAGACCAATTTCTGCTTTCTCGGTCTCGTCTCGGACTCGTTCCTTCAAAGACTCGGTCTTGACTCGGTCTCGGACCACAGTGGGAGGAGAAGGACTCGTAATTTCAGACCGAGTCCTCGAGACCAACGCATTTTTTATGTTCATATAAAAAAACAGACAACACATAACAACAATAATAATAAAATGCAATGTTGACCGGCATTATTTGAAAATGACATCCCATGGTGCAATGCAAAGATACTGCCGTCAGAGCCGTTTATTTATCTCTATGGCTCTGCTGCCGGTGAGTGTCTGTAGGTCAGCATAGTCCATATTAAGACGTTAAGACTGCTCCTCTAAACAATTCCCAATCTAGCTTAGTCTGTAGGCCTAACTGTTGATTATTAACTGGGGTGATATTAAATTCTGAATATTAAAACTGAATTTTTTTTATGGTCTTGGTCTCGACTCGGTCTCGACTCCTAAAGGACTCGGTCTCGACTCGGACTTGCTTCTTCAAAGACTCGGTCTTGACTCGGACTCGACTGTATTTGAAAACCAACAGACTCGGTCTCAACTCGGTCTCGACCCTTCAAAGACTCGGTCTTGACTCGGACTCGGCATAGGCGGTCTCGTCCCCATCACTACTGGATAATAAAGATTATAGCGAAAGGCTACCGTCTACAGTTCGCTACACCCCCACCCCCGTTCAATGGGATTGTACAATCCCACGCTACAGGGGAATCTGCCCGTGTTTTACAGAGGGAAATAATTTCCCTGTTAAACAAACAAGCGATCAGGGTAGTCCCCTTCGAGCAAATCCGTCACGGTTTTTACTCGAGGTATTTTCTGGTCCCAAAGAAAGGGGGGGGCTTGCGCCCGATATTGGACCTGCGTGCACTGAACAGATACCTAAGAAAGTACAGGTTCAGGATGCTAACCAACGACGCATTAATACGCATCGTGCGCCCGGGCGATTGGTTCACCTCAGTGGATCTGACCGATGCGTTCCTACACGTCCCGATCTATCCGCCCCACAGAAAGTTCCTCAGGTTTGCCTTTCGAGGTGTGGCCTACGAGTGGCTTGCCCTCCCATTTGGCCTTGCGCTCAGCCCCAGAGTCTTCGTCAAGGTCACCGAAGCGGCTATCGCGCCGCTCCGGGAAAAAGGTTTACGTCTGGCTACTTTTATCGACGACTGGCTGGTGGCCGCGCACTCATACCAGGAAGCGCAGCAGCACACGGCTCTCCTAACGGAGCACCTGTTGTTACTAGGCTTCAGAATAAACTGGGAGAAAAGCGTGCTGTGCCCGTGTCAGATCACCACCTTCATAGGGCTGTCTCTAAACTCCGTCTCATTCAGAGCGCGCCTGTCAGCGGAACGAGTCATAGCGTTCCGCGCATGCCTCGCGCTTTTCCGCAGGGGGGCTACTGTGAAATTCAGGGTCTGCCTCAGACTCCTGTGCCTCATGGCGTCAGCCTTGGTGGTCGTTCCCCTCGGCCGTTTATACATGAGGGCTATTCAGCGATGGGTGGCGTCGCTGGGATTGAATCCCTCGCGTCACTGCCATCGCCCTGTCGCAATCTCAGCAGCCTGCTGCGCTAAGGCCCTGGAAACGCCCACTCTTCCTCACAGAGGGAACTACGATGGGTGCTGTCCTACACAGGAAAGTAGTGACGACGGATGCCTCGCTGAGCGGCTGGGGAGCTACCCACGAGGGCAGGTCGATAAAGAGGGTGTGGGACTCACACATACAATCTTTGCACATAAACCGTCTAGAACTGATGGCGGTTTGGCTCGCACTCAGACATTTTCTGCCCATCCTGAGAGGGCATCATGTCTTGGTCAGAACAGACAACACCACTGTGGTGGCTTATGTCAACAAGCAGGGGGGACTGAGGTCTCGTCATATGCACACGTTGGCACAGACTGATCTTATGGAGCAGCACACGGCTCCTGTCGTTGAAAGCCACACACGTCCCCGGTGTATTGAATTTGGGTGCAGATTTATTATCCAGCGGCAACCCCCGCTACGGAGACTGGAAACTCCACAGCGATGTGGTGGCTCAAATCTGGTTGCGAACGGGTCGAGCGAAAGTGGACTTATTCGCCTCAGAGGAGAATGCGCAATGTCCGATGTTTTTCTCCCTGTGCGATCAGAAAGCCCCGTTAGGGATAGATGTTTTGGCACACCAGTGGCCACACGTCCTGCTCTATGCCTTCCCTCCGTTGGAACTGATCACTCCAACGCCAGGGTGCGGGAACAGAGCCTCTCACTCATTCTCGTAGCCCCGCACTGGCCAGGGAAACCCTGGCTAGCAGAAATAATCCCGTTACTCCACTCCCCACCGTGGCCGCTGCTCCCCCGCAGGGACCTGCTGTCCCAAGCGAACGGGGAAATATTTCACCCTCATCCAGAGGTCTGGCCCTCTGGGTCTGGCCCGTGAAAGGCTGAATCTGACAGCTGCAGGACTGCCCTGCAATGTCATAGCGACCATTCAGAGCGCTAGGGCGTCATCAACTAGGACGTTGTATGATAGCAAATGGCGTGTATTTAAGGACTGGTATATTAAAACAGGGACGATAGCCTTCCAGTGCTCTGTGGACGTTATCCTTACGTTTCTGCAAGACTTACTGGATAAAAACAAGTCCTTCTCCACTGTCAAAGTTTACCTGGTTGCCATCTGGGCCTGCCATGTAGGCTTTGGGGAAAAAAAGGCGGGCCAGCACCCTCTCATACGTCAATTTTTACGAAAGGGGCTCGACGCCTCCACCCGGTTTCTAAACCACTGGCCCAGGGCTCGAAATTAACGATGTCCCGACGTCCCGGGGACCATAAAAAATGCTTCCGGGACACAATAGAATGATGTCTGGGACAACTCTGGGACAGTAGAAAAAATGGCAAAGCAAATTTCAAGATAGGTACTTTTTCCCTAAACTGTTCACATGGGAATCTAAACGTATCTTTCTTGTCTGAATAAAATACAGAATCTGGCCTATACAAAATATGACCTGGCGTGACGGGCAGCTGGCAAAAGCAGCGTTAGCCAGCTGATCTGTAAAGAAGCGGTTTTGTACACGCAGCCTTACAACACTGTTTAGGCTACTGCTCTTCAAATCACTGTAGGCTACAATGTTATTTTTGGTACAAATATAGTAAGATACCCAAATGGGCTGGGTGCTTGCGTTTCCTTAGGAATCTGCCATATTGGTTAAATGAATATTGTGACTTATAGGCCGACACAAAAATATGGCAAGGGTGGTAGGCCTAATGGGTCACTTTCCGATATAGAGGTTAACTTACCTAACTAGCAGGCAGGTAAATGGCATTTGTTTTCATGACATTGTGAACATTTTTGACTGATAGTGTAGGCCTAAGGTTACACTGGTGTTCTAAAAAAAAAACGAGATGACAGTCCTCTCTGACTAAAAGGGTACGTGTTTTCTGTCATTGACAGACAAACGTCACCAATATCATGCTGAGCTAAATAGCCTACTGCAACTGCGATTTGACAAAACGATAGTGTTGCAAGGTAGCCTATAACAATGAAAACAGTTATTTAAGTTAGCATTTGACATTTCGCTGTGGCAGTTCTAAGGGGTGTCCAAACTGCGGCCCGCCATGCACTTTAATCCGGCCCGCCGAGCATTTATTAGTTTATCAAATTATTAAAATAGGCCGCTTGCTATTTTTTCCAGCAATAGACGACGTTGTGGTTAACTTTAGGCTACTGC
The DNA here is from genome assembly GCF_018492685.1 of Alosa sapidissima. NCBI lineage: Eukaryota > Metazoa > Chordata > Actinopteri > Clupeiformes > Clupeidae > Alosa > Alosa sapidissima. The sequence continues at coordinate 14,630,776 of NC_055958.1, forward strand.
AAACTGCTTTACACTCTTCTTAGAGAACGTTTACAATGTCAAAACAGCTTGTTACATCGAGATACATATTCTAACTACGTTTTGCTAATTAATTTAATTGGGAACGCATTTGAGGGTGTGAGCGTGGCAGGAGAGTAGGCTAGCCTATCTGACAGCTTTGTGGTAATTTCCCACGCTAGGCTATTGTTTTCACTGAGATCTGTGGCCATGACATCACACCAAACTGACATTGAAATTAAAGACACGTGAAAATAGATTATTGACGGAATGTTTTACAACCCTGTCCGTCAAAACGATGGACAATGAATGTCTAGTGCAACCTCAAAAAAGAGCCAAAAGCGCAATCTCTGAAAATGAGTGTTGTGTGAAACAGCAGATGATTAATGAAATGGTGTTTAATAAATTGTTCAGAACTGACATGGTGGACCAGTACGAGTTAATTAAGTGATGCAAGTTACTGATTATTATGCTGTTTATTATGTAGAATGGGAAAAAACAAGAACTTGAATTTGGGACACTGGTGTTTAAGTCCGGGACAGTGCCAAGTAGAATTCGGGACAGCTGCGGGACACTGAGAAAAAAAGTTAATTTCGAGCCCTGCACTGGCCCCTTCATGGGATCTGCCGATGGTTTTGGATGTTCTGTCTCGCCCTCCCTTCGAGCCATTACAACAGTTGGATCTTAAAGTGCTCTCACTCAAGACGGCTTTGTTGGTGGCTTTGGCTACGGCTAAACGCGTAAGCGATATTCATGCCCTATCTGTGAATACAGCCTGTATGCAATTTTTCCCGGGTGACTCGAAGGTTGTATTAAAACCCAACCCAGCGTTCATTCCGAAGGTTTTCAACCCGTCACTGTCGTGTCGGCCGATTGAACTATTTGCGTTTAACCCACCGCCTTTCTTTTTTTTTTTATAATTATATTTATTTGATTTCATACATGTAACAGAAATTGCTTATACCAGTACAGACATATTAACTATTATCAATTTACAATCCTACTCAGGCATGGTATTCACATTCTGTTACTCATACACCCATGCACCTATATATACCTAGGACACCCATACCCTTTCATACTCCATACATACCTGCTGGATGCCCTAGCACACACACACACACACACACACACACACACACACACACACACACACACACACACACACACACACACACACACACGACATGATCGCACTAACACCCCTACACTCACACATTGTTCTCCATGAGGTTCTCCCGTGTGGTCCTTATAACTTGCCCAACATTTGATTATAAAGATTCATAAATGTCCTGCCATACTCTATTAAATTGTTCTATTTTATTTCTGTCCTCACACATTGCTCTTTCTATACTTAAATAATATTTCATCAATCCCTTCCATGCCTGCATGGATGGGGCCTGTGTGTCTTTCCAATGTTTCAAAATGATTTTCTTATAAACCAAGGAGGAAAAAAGAATCTGCCATCCTATTGGATACTTCAGATTATCTGTCCTCTGCAAAATACATAGTGTAGGTGTTAATTTGCACTCAATTTTGCAGGTTTCAGTCAACAACTTTTGAATTTCCAGCCAACCCTGTTTAATTTTCTTACATTCCCAGAAGGCATGTATAAGAGTGTCCACATGAGAGCCACATTTCACACACAAAGCAGAGGATGATGGGTCAAATTTATGTATTTTAGATTTTGTGTAATATATTCTTGTCATGAGCTTATATTGTGTAAGCCTCAGGTTTTCATTGATGGTAATGTTATTGGTTAGGTTTAGTCCTTCCTTCCATTTTGTATGTGTATCTATGATATTAAGGTCCTTATTCCAAGCATCATATATATTTTTAAAGGAGTAATTATCCACCTGTGACTCAATCAAACATTTATAAACTTTACCAATTAGTTTCTTTTTCTCTCCAATTTTCATAAAAAGCTTCTCTAATGTTGTTGAACCCACCGCCTTTCGCCTCCCCAGAGCAGGAGTGGCTGAATGCGCTCTGTCCGGTCAGGGCGTTGCGTGCGTACATGGACAAAACAGCGGAGTTAAGGAAAACGGAACAGCTGTTTGTGTCTTGTGCAAAGTCACATCTGGGTAGACCGCTCACTAAGCAGCGTCTATCACAATGGATTGTGGCGGCTATTGCCCTGGCCTATACGACTAAGGGGTTACAACCCCCAGTCGGTTTACGAGCCCATTCCACTTGAGGAATGTCGACATCATGGGCTTTATTTCAGGGCTTCCCCATAGAGGATGTATGCTTGGCAGCGTGTTGGGCAAACCCGACAACGTTTGTCAGGTTTTACAGACTTGGGGGAAACTTTGACAATCCCTATATGACCGCTTCGCTAGCGGCGGTCATAATGAATAAAATGGAAGTTAGGCACAATTCTCATTAGACAAGGCACTTGAAAAACTGGCAAGAAAAGATGCAATTTTCAATTCTATTTGCTTTTTTTGCATGTATAATGTAAACCTCTCGTTCTTAACTCACATGGATCTTAATTGTGTGTACTTTGTGTGCTTGTTATAGTCCTGGCTAAAGAGCTGTCCAGCAGTCAGTCCAGTTCCCAAGGACAGCTGTCAACACATACTACCAGCTAACGGACATCCTGAATCTCGGTCAAACCATCAGTCCAATTGCCAAAGACTGGTCTCAACTAGGGTTGCCAAATTCCTGGAATTTTCAAAGATGGAAACTTTCCATGGGAATTAACGGGAATATATGGGAATTAACAGGAATAAACGGGAATTAATGGGAATAAACTGGGATTTTTTTATATGGCAAGTTAGTCTATAATAGGGAACTTAAATGTAGTGGACAAAACCCCATCTTGCAGTTTAATATTAGATAAAACAACCTGATTTAATGCCATTTCAGTCGAATTTCTACCCTGTACAAATGTCAATCACATGCACACAGCAATCGGCATAGGCTGCTAGACATACAGTAAAGGAAACCTATAGAAAACCATGTTCATACGCATGGGGAAAAATGTTCCAATCAATCAGATTTTGTTGTTGAGTGGTGTGGTGTATCTTGGGCAGTTCAGTGTTGCTAGTTTAGCACGCTAGTAAACCATAGGCAGAGAATGGGATTCCCGCTATCATGCTAGCTAGCTTTGTATGCTAAGCTAAGCGAAAATACGAACATACAAATCATATTGCTTATTACGAAACAAAATATTAATGTTTGTATATGAAACAGTTTGTATGAATTACCCAAAATTCCCAGTTAATTCCCGTGAATTCTCATTAATTCCCATAATTTCCTTTAATTCCATGAAAGTTTCCAATTTGGAATATTTCCAAAATTCCCCGTCTTAACTTCCCATGGTAAGTTTCCGGAAATTTTCCGCCCCTTTGCAACCCTAGTCTCAACAGGTATGGCAAAGGGATGTGTGTCTGGCCCAGGTGAGTCTCTGTAACTTACATACAATACAAAACAATGAGTCATTTGACTATTAGCCTAGCCTTAATAATAGAGTGATTTCACACAAGGGTAGCCTATTTACTGAAGTAGTACTGATTTCAATTATCTGTTGAAATAGAAAAGTGTGTGTCCCATGGGATACTGGAAATTTCCTATTGATATCAGCGCTTCACATGATTAAACAAATCCAGTCTTTGTTTTCTTGTTTCTTTCTTTGTGTTTATTTGTTGTCAGACATGTACAGTTATGCAGAATAATAGCATTGTGTTTTAAAAAATTGAATAAAGCTCAAAATCCTTAGAATAGCTGTTAATTTCCAAACTCAAATATTTACCATATAAACTGAAAAATGTCTCAAGATTTTGCTTTACTTTGAATCACTGCACTAATATCTAGTTGCATTACCATTATTTCTGAGAATTGTTTCACATCTGTTTTTTTTAAAACACACTGCTATTATTCTGCACATAGCTGTAACTATAAGGAAGTCGGTGTTAGCCTAAAAATGTCAAGGTTAGAGATGAAGGTGAAAACGACCAAATCCACCCTTCACACACATACTCCCTGAAATCTCATCTTATAATTGCGCACTGAATAAAAAAAATAGCTCAATAGATAGGGAGATAGGGAGCAAGCAAATGAGCAGGTGGAAAGTAAGGTAGGTATTCCCTGAGGACAAGAGGCAGAAAGAGGTCAACACTGAGTGTTCCCTGAACTCTCGCTGGTGTAAATGAAAGCACTAAAAGGAAGCCTCTCTCTCTCTTTCTCTGTCCGTGTGTGTGTGTGTGTGTGTGTGAGTGAGTGAGTGAGTGAGTGAGTGTGTGTGCGTGTGTGTGTGTGGTTATGCAAATCAGCTTGTTCCCAATCTGTCTATCTCCTCCACAGGTGGTGTTGAGATGTGTTACAGAATAAGCAGACTATCCCTGCACCTGAGAGGCAGCCCTTTCCATCTGTAAATGGATTCCTGTGCTGGGAGATGCATTCTGTTCTGAAGGCACTTTCCATGTAGTAGATAATCTCTGGAGGAAACCAAGGGCAACTTTATCTTTTTGGCATTTCCAATTGGGTCTGAACAACCAAACATACTGATGCTGTCTGCAAAAAGCAACACACACAATCACAAACCATGAGTGACTTGCTAACCACCACTTATACAATTCTTCTAATGAGTACAGCCAATTCATTTGATTTCAAAATCAGGCCTTTTATTGTTGCATTAATGCATGATTTGTGAACAAAGTCAAACCTGCCAACCTCAAAGAAATTTTTTGAATAGCACCCCGAGTCGAGAACAAAAATGCTCACGTCGGCCTTTATGCATGCAGCCAAAAACAAACATACTGTAGCCATGCACACAAGATACATTTTGGATAGCAACCTATCTTTAATGTTGGATACCTATCTAAATTTGATCCAATGAGTGCAAACTGAATATTTTACAGCAGCTCTACAATGTTGAAAATCTGTTCCAGAGCCCAATAATCCTGACCTATGAAAAACACTTGTGTTGATAGGGACTGATGTGGATATGCTGTCCATTTTCTTATATGTGGTCTCTATTCAATCATGTCTGGTCTATTATTACCTCTTTTCAATCCATTATTATTAGTTATTTCTTTTGTAAAGAAATACATCTATCCCTCATGTTATGCCTACATATTTAATTCACCTGAATATAGGCTACAGTAGATAGAGACTCCTGGACATCTGCTCTTGTCAGTGTGCGGTCTATCCCTTAACTCACAATAGCCTACATGTTTTGTTGTCTTTTTGTATTTCTTTTTTTTTTAATACATTCAATTATTACCTGCTGATTAATGCAAATTACTGATTGCACATGCACTCAGTTTCTTTCAGATGGTGTCTTTCTGCCATCTGTGAGGCTGCAATGATAACATTATCCCAACTAAAGTTGTGCGCAATCTCTTATTTGTTCTCGCTTGTTTTCACGCTAATAAACAAGAACAATAACCTATATGATGCAAAGAAAAAACAAATTGAACACTCATCAATGAGAAGCGCAAAATATTTAGCCTAGGTCCACTTTTAGACTCAAAAGTGGACTCAATTGTAAATGGCTGCATTTGGCCTTGGAAAGGCCTTCACTCCCTGAATAGGGTTGCAAAATTCCAGGAATTTTGTTGGAAGTTGGAAAACTTTCCATGGGAATATATGGGAATTAACAGGAATAAACGGGAATTAATGGGAATAAACTGGGAATTTTTAATATGGCAAGTTAGTCTATAGGGAACTTAAATGTAGTGGACAAAACTGCATCTTGCAGTCTAATATTAGTTAAAACAACCTGATTTAATACAATTTCAGTCAAATTTCTACCCTGCACATATGTCAATCACATGCACACAGCAATCGGCATAGGCTGCTAGACATAAAGGAAACCTATGGTGCGTTCATATGCATGGGGAAAAAATGTTCCAATCAATCGGATTTTGTTGTTGAGTGGTGTGGTGTGGTGTATCTTGGGCAGTTCAGTGTTGCTAGTTTAGCACGCTAGTAAACCATCGGCAGAAAATGGGATTCCCGCTAGCATGCTAGCTAGCTTTGTATGCTAAGCTAAGCGGAAATAGCAACATACAAATCATATTGCTTATTGCAAAACAAAATGCTAATGTTTGTAAATGTTAATGCAGGCATGCAAACTGGTCAGGGGTGAAAAAGCGTAACCCACGTTGGCTGAAAAACAAATATGAGAGGCCACTATGCTTTGCCTGTCATTCTCACTTTCTGTATCTCATCCTCGCATGGAATAGATTTGAGGGGGATTCTAATTCACATGCTCCAGAGAGCTTTCTGGAGAAGTTGGATATCGGCTCGTTGTTGCGTAGTTTTAAGTAAAAAATCGTACCGGCGTACGTACTTTGATGTGAAAATGCGTGGTTGCTATGCAAAATGCATACAGGTTGGCAGGTCTGCAAATTATCCAGAGCTATTTTATATGTCCAAAACACAACCGACAGGTGATATTCCAACTCACCAATCTTCCATATCACTTCTGACACACAAAAATATAACAGAGAGTCTTTGTAAAACATATAGATGGGGGACCAAAAAAAGAAAAATCTATGTCTGGTCTTTTGCTCTGGAGCGGCTTGGGAGTCCACCAGCAAGGTCGTCCGCTCAACATGTTCTCATTCTTAAAGCCTAAGGGGGCAATGGGGACCACCAACAGAATGGGATGCCCCTTTATCTAACCGTAACCACCCCTTTGCTCACATAAAATCTTTTGTTTGCTGGATCTAGCAATGCCACTCCTCAATGTCGCCCCAATTCTTCATCCCCTTATCACCCTGGCACAGCTTTGTACAGAATGTATGTGTGGTTGTGTGTGTGGGTGTGTGTGTATGCATGTTCTCAGCTCTCCAAAGGCTAAAACTCTGGTGACTGACGTCAACTAGGCCAAGTAGCCTTGTGTATCTATACTCTAGATTAAAAGTTGGAGCTTTTAAAAGCGATTTACCACCCCACAGATAAGCAAGCAGCAAGATGGCAACATCAGTGGATCAACACAAATGTAACACCTTGGTTGACAACACCCATGGCTCTATTCATTGCTAGCCTTAGCACCTAGTTTCATGACAACTTGCTTAGATAAATGCATTGTCTGATTTGTTAATCCACGAGGGAAGAGTTTGATGCCATGGTCCCTATGAGGGCCATGGCATCGATGGTCGGAAATAAGCTGCAATCGGCTTTGGCTGCTTGTGATGGTCCATTTGGTAATTAAGCCCAACACTCACTGTAATTAGTAGGTATTGCTACGTGGCACCGTTGCGGCCCACATCAGAGAGGATTATCTGGGGAAAGACAGAGGGGCCTGGACACTGCTAGCCAAAGGCCATGGCATTCTGAGAGAGAATAAGCTGAGATTTGCATGTCATTGCTGGTACCTTTGAAATAATTCAATAGATAAATTACATAATTAGAGAATCGTGCTGCACCAGTGCATAAGCTACATGAAAAGGAGACCTTTCTGAAGACCTTTCTTACCTCTATGGAGAGAATTTTATTGAGTATATTTGGATGATCAACATGATTCAGGCGTTCATATACATATGTATATATATTTATTTTTAAAGCACCAGCCATGGCAATTTATTGATCTCAACACCACTTCAATCTTTGATCTTTTGCAAAGCATTGGCAACATGCTTCAAGCTGTATCCAAACAAGACACTGCAGTCTAATTGGCCTGTGCAGAAACCTCTAGAGGATGTCTATCTCTGCCTCTGCCTCTGCCCCTCTCTCTCTCTCTCTCTCTCTCTCTCTCTCTCTCTCTCTCTCTCTCTCTCTCAGCATGATTGACTGTCACTGAGCAGCTCCTCATTTCAACCTTGCTGCGGTCATTGTGAACACCTCCACTCTGTAGCTCTGTGGGCTTTTCTTGGTTGCTCACTGTTTTCATTTCTAAAGACCAGCTAAACTAGCCTAAGTCTGGTAACACACCATTTGAGTTTGATTATGGGGCATGTTTGAACCTAGCCCGGAATTCAACCCTAATTTACCCTGCCAACAAAATCTGAGGTCAAATGCCTTAATCACTATTTTCTGTTCATCTTTCAAAGTTATTGCTCAGTCAGTACCTCGTATAGCCCTAACAGACACAATAGTGGAATCTAAACATATCACTTCTCTAAAAGCAGCATTTTTTTATGTAAACAAACTCTAGTGTGCTCAAGTGACGTGGATGACTGCTTTACTGTTGCAAATACTGTCCATCATTGTATAAAACCCACCCAAATTATTTGAACTGGCCGAAAACATTTTAACCGGGCATACAGACTTCTCAATGGATGGACTCCAGACTGAATCCCACACCCACCCCCCACCTCACATTTTATGGGCGACGTAACTTTGGGTTGGTTTCCAGGCAACATCAGAACAGAATGTGCCACAAAATAAACTGGCAGGTGAATATCTGTGTTTTCTATTCAAATTGGCTGGGTATATTTAAATGATATCACAACCAGATGGGTGAAACTAATACAGGGTACACCACCAGATGTAAGTGTTTGGACTGCTAAGAGCGGTGCTAATTACACACAAGAAGGAGACAGTCATAAATCTGACTTTCAACATTTAATTAAAGTGACTGGGGATTCAGAATCCAGACCTTGAGGATAGTGAGCTCTGTGTAACTAAGTAGCTCGGTAGCATCCATGATTATGCCATCTGAGTGCTAGGCTATATCATTTTGGTCTAAAAAAAATCTTGTCCCTTTAACAATTTCCTGATTATATTGATGACTACAGTTGGGTTGTTCTGAAAATCTGAGTTGCTTTACTGAAAAAGAGGGCATACAAGCCATAGCTTACACTAACAGTTATATTTGTTAATATAGACAGCCACATCGAGACAAGCTACACTGAACAGAGGAAATTTACATTAACTTCAACTTATTAATATCACTTACATTGTACCTTCTTCAACCTAGCTAAGCTTATTTATTGGAAATAAAAAAAAAAGTATGTACAATTTTGTCTAAAATTAGATTCCACTGTATTGGGCCACTACAACACATATGCTATACTGAAATGTTCCTCATAACATGAAAGATAAACCTTCAAATTTGATTACTGGAATATGTTTACTAACAATGAACTTTTCCCCTTTTTAGCACATATGATGATTCAAATTGTTTACTTGACATTACACAAACAAGCTAATTGTGCCAAAATGAGCTAAAATAGCCTATTGTCACACTACCATAATATCTGGATTATAATGTGTCTGTTAAAACAGGCCAAATAATGAGCTTTTGTGTTCTTCACTGGGATATGTTAATATCATACTCTAATATGCTTTTATTGAGTTAGCCTAATCATTTTTTACAATGGTTGAAATTAGGGTTATTATACTGGTAGACAAAAACCCTCAGCAAAAGGCTGTTGACTAAAACAGTCAAAGTTTACAGTTTATCTTATAGAATTTTCCGAAGATATTATCTAACAATGCTACACAACTTCTTGTGCAGGCCACGGTTCTTTCCAAACTGGACTACTGCAATGCATTCTTTGCTGACCTGCTTGTGTAGTGAGACCCTTACAGTCTTAATCAGCCAAAGAAGACACATGTAACTCCTCTATTACTCTTCATTGGCTTCCTATAGCATTGAAATCCCTCAATCTGGCCTACAGGACACTTGCTGGATCTGCACCTTGCTATATTAATTCGGACCTGTAACCGGAGGGTTACCCTTGAGCAAGGCACCTAACCCCTCACTGCTCCCCGAGCGCCGCTGTTGATGCAGGCAGCTCACTGCGCCGGGATTAGTGTTTGCTTCACCTCACTGCGTGCTGTGTGTGTTTCACTAATTCACGGATTGGGATAAATGCAGAGACCAAATTTCCCTCACGGGATCAAAAGAGTATATATACACTTATACAATACTTATAATTTACTTAATGCTGTTAACCTTGCATAACTAACTAATTAATTCACCTAACAGAATAGCTTGTATATATTTAGGGTTAGTGTTATTATTCTTTTAAACTTCAGTCTATTCTTAATATTGGTATTTTTTTCCATTTAGGCTATATGACTTTACTTTACTTTACTCTGGAAAATGGCAACAGCCTAATCAGATGGAGCAGACGTTGTGATGACAGTCAATCAAGCCCCGTCCAATACAAACTCTGCTCTTCTACACATGGTTGTTGATGGTCACCACTCTTACAAGTCCCGTGATTCTGTGATACATTGTGATTGGTTTCTACAATAGTTTAGAGTCTGCAGCCATTTTCCTGTGGTAAAAATTGTCTCTTATTGACAAGCACTAAAACTGACTCACTTAATTTCTAATTAACACCATGACATAAGAAATATGATGCTTTGGTCTTATTATGGACTTCACAAGCACTAAACAGCCTAAATGAATTTTCTTATACTGCACCAGAGACCACTAGCCTGTTTTCTTGAGGTAATTCTCCCTCCCTCTCTCTATTTTTTCCTTACAGTGGGTATTAAAATAAAATCCTCCTTATTACCTATAAAGCATACATGGTTTGGCACCTGACTATTTAAAAGATTTATTAACCACCTACTGTCCGGCTCGGCCCCTCAGATCCTCCAGCCTGGGACTTTTAGTTGTTCCAGAAAGTAAACTGCGATCATTTGCAGTTAGAGCACCCAAGCTTTGGAACAGCCTCCCTTATAACATCAAATCTGCACCATCAGTGGCTGTTTTCAAATCTAGTCTAAAGACCCACTTATATAAAATTGCTTTCCTTAAATAGTTAATGATCACACTCATGTCTCTGCTAATTTATTATCATTATTATAATTTATGTTTGTTTATTTTGTCTTGGGTACTATACTGTATACTTTTCCTATTTTGTTTTTTATATATATATATATATATATATTTAGTTAAGTTTGTGTTTGATAGTTTGTAGTTTGGTAGTTTACTATTTTATCATTATTATTACTATTATTATTATTATTGTTATCATTACTATTGTTTTGTTTTTTGCTTTGTTTTGTTTGTTTGTTTGTCTGTAGAGCACTTTGTGCTTTGTGCTTGAAAAGTGCTATATAAATACATTTTATTATTATTAGGCCTATTCCTAACTAATATTGTAATTAGTCTGAAGATTGTAGCAGAGTTCCTACAATGCAGTTTTTTAGCCTACTTTAAAGGTATGCTAGAGTCTGGTTGATATGTAGCCTAATTGATATCACTGCTGGTTAGGCTAATTTGGCTAGATCCAAATAGTTACTGGAAATAGGTCAATCAAAACATCAGCCCCGAATGAAAGGTACTTCAGACTACCCTGATGATGCAGAGGAACACACATTTTCATGAAATCCAGAATTAGCCACACTAAGGACCTACACACCCAGGACCTTTTATAACACTCATATTCTAATATTTTCTGGGCACCAAAAATGAAAGGTAGCATTAAAGTCATTCAGATTAGGCTAAACCATATTTAACAATGTCCACAATTTGCCATATCCCAGTAAGTCTAGACAAAGTTGCTTATTTAATTGTATTTCAGTGATGGACTGCAACTTGCCTTGTCCTGAGCAACAATGTGTATTAGAAGAAATTGCTTGGCGTGACATGGAGGTGGGAGTGTGCAAGATGTGTTCTATTTAAAGATGGGTATCAAGAAAATGTTGGCTGGTCAACCACAACATGATACACAGGGTATTTGAAATTTCAGCCTTTACATCAGAGGCTATGTTTGTACTCACAGGCAATGTAGGCAATCAAGGCAAGGGCGACAAGGAGCTTCATCATTCGTCGATTGATTCCTGATATCAGCCAGGTCATCCGCATCATCATCCACAGAACAGCAACATCGAACCCGGAAGCACATGTGCTCCGTTATAGCCACATCATTAATACAAATCAATGTGCAACTTTCGGAAGTAATTTTGGCACTTTAGAGTTTTAACATCAGCTTGTGTGTGGACATAGAAAAGAAATCCCTACAGCACATCAAAAGATACTGTCTTAAGTTAAAGGTGCCCGATCAAAGTATATAATATCTGGCAGTTCAGTATTAGCTAATGTAAGATTGGAATAAGTTAACTTTGACGCATTAACACATTACGTTAGGTTACAAACGAGCTGCAGGTAGACATCAGGAAAAGTTGCAGTGTATGTCAGCTGGGTAACTTAGAATAGGCAAACGTGCCGAGGTTGCAATAGTGCCGGTGGATTCCAAAACTCAGCTAGTTAACGCTAGCAATAGGGCTAAAATATACGTTTTCAACGTCAGGTCCCCGTTTTCTTCTAAACAACGCTTATCGTTTAACGTTATCCTATTGGCTAAAAACACCCTCTTAGCGCATTAGAAACAAATGAATGCATTAATAGACTGCAGCGGTGGACAAGTCATGCGTGTCATCTTTCTAAAGGCAACGTTACCTAGCTAGCTAGCTAGCTAGCTAGCTAACTAACGTGAACAGCTTACGTTAGCTGAAAAATGATCAGGCACAATCATTCCTGTTCATCGTCAACATTATGCTCAGTCTTTCATAAGCTACCGGCCGTCAAAAAAATAATTGCGCGAAATTCACCCTAGGCTTTTGTCACATTCACCTATAAGACAAAATAAAATACAAGCAAAGACTCGACCGAGTTCCATTCCCCTCAATAGAAAACAAAAGCGAGTATATCTTGTATCGACTGAGAAGCCTGCCGCGATTGCAGAAAAATCCGATCCATAACCTAGGCTACTCAGAAAGTAAATTAATGATGTTTGATAATGATATTTTAAGATGATGATTAATGATGTTTTAAGAGTTGCTTAAACTCTAATAAAAATGAAAGGGGGGGGGGGGGGGGGGGTCAATAAAACACTTTATCCTGAAGCCAATCTGTTAAGACTACGTTAATCAATACCAGATACGTTAACCATTAGAACAGACAGTCATTCATTCCTCTTTGGGAAAGCAGAACAGAGCTTGCACTATGTGGTAATGCTGTGAATTTCCACTGGACAACATCATTGCCCTTGCTAATAAGTCTGAATTCTCTGGCAGAGTGGTCTCCTTTGTACACAGTCTGTTTCTGTCTTTTCTTAGTAGAAACTTAGTCACTGTCAATTGGAAACTTCAGTGAAATATTGCCCAGTATCTGGAACAGCACCAGGCTAAAGCTACCATAAGGATTAATCTCATTTGCCTTCCATTAAAAATACCTGCAAGATGTCAATGCTATATGCTCTCTCTTTCACTCTCTCTCTCTCTCTCTCTCTCTCTCTCTCTCTCTCTCTCTCTGGCCAGTGCTTGATTTTTGGCATATATCCATAGTGTTTTATTTCTCAGTAGGTCTACTAGCCTGCCTACTATGCATCAATTCTTGTCAGCAACAACCTGGCTGACATGGAATTTTGATGTTGCAAAGCCAAAAAAGAGAATGGTATATGGCTATTTCATCCATAGACTGTATATATATGGTTTTATCAGCATGGATAAACACTTCAGAACGTCTTCTGAACATTCCATACATTATTCTATTCAGTATTAACGAACAAGTAGACAGGAGAGGAGAGACCATTGAGAACTCCTTGAGGGATATTCTGAAACACAGACAGTAGGCCTAACATTGCTCAGACATGGTACGGGGGGATTTGTGTAGCCTACTGCATGAGCGAATCATTATACCCTCTGTTGGCTGTGCTGAGTTGGGAAAAAATGTGACGGCCAGTCATAGAGAGTTCACAAATTAATGTATTTACTAGCTGTATGTTATCCTTTCTGACACAGGGAGGCTGTATATTATTTGGCTGCTTCACATATTTTTGCAGAGCTTAGTGTGTTACACAAAGTCTGATCCTAACAGATTGGTGTATGCAGCTATTTAAGTCATTTGTATATGAGCTCTGTAAAATAGAATTACTGAACACCTCGTCTGTCCATGATAGGCAGTTGCATCCCTCTCATCTCCCACACAGGTATAGTCACAAGGGTAAAGTAACAAGATGTACTACCTTTGGGAAAGCACCAGACTAATATGGTGAGATAAAAAGGCAGTGATCTAACCTCTTGCCTAAGTCAAGATTAGACAGTGATAACCCATCAGTTATATGGCATATGGGATGCCAGTAAGAGGGTGGAGATTGAATATTGTGGGGACATATCATGAGTTGAGGCACATCTTGCCATTTGCTCAGTTTTGCCAGTAGCTGCTTTGCAGTATCTCTACGCTAATCAAATAAGGCAGAAAATAAAGTGGGCAAAGATAAACAGAGGGTTTGACTCTGCATCCTGCAGAGAGCGTGGACATGTACCATATTTGTGCCTTTGCCAGAGTTAACAGTAACAGTTGTTATTTGCCATTGTGATTTTTGATTTGATGTTGTGTTTTGTGATTTGCCATAGTGTTTTGTTTTTCAAGGATAATAGGTAATTATGATATAGCTAGTGGTAATTATGATATAGCTAGTGTAGCGGTCATATAGGTTTAGTCAGAGTTTTTCTTCAGTAATTTTGTGACAACAATTCCTAGGACACTGAAAGACCGGGCTGCACGAAACTTGGTGGACATGTTGCCCCACAAGGATAACACGGAACCATTGTTTTTCGTTTTTCACACACACACACACACACACTTAAAGACACAAGCATGCGCACAGTACACATGCACGTACACACAGGCACACACACACATAAACACACTCACACACACACGCACACACACCCACATGCGCACACACATAAAAACATACACACATCAGGCAGGTACACGCACACACACAAACACGCACACCCCATTACCCCCACATACTGTACAGACTCACAAGCGAACACACATACACACACACACACACACAAACAGAGAAGCACACATATACACAAAAGCAAACACACACTATGCACATACTCATTTACATACACAAAAGTTGCAAAAGTAGGGGCTAGAGTAGGAGATGGAGACAAATTGACAAGCATGATTTACTTTTGCGGAGAAAATGTGCAGGGCTGAGCGGCGGTCATATTTTGTATTGCTTTGCGATACATCTTTGACATTAAAGTTGATTAGCATGACAGGGCCTACTAGAATGACGCAAGTGGCACAACAAAGGTCAAGTGTAATGAAACTCAAAATAGCAAAGCCACAGCCAAGAAAAGAGTATGTCAAGTTCACTTGCATGTAACCCCAAATGGATCAGAGTAGATGTAATTCTGTGAGTCTGAATGCACAAAACACTGTGAACTCTCATTAGCACTTGTTGGGATCACACTTGAAGTCACCTGTATTACATGCAGGCTTGGAATTTCACCATTCTGGGGGCAAGGCCACTTGGCCTTCAGTTGGGCATATTTGGTGGGGGGCACAAAGGCCACATGTCAGGGCCCCAAGGCCAAAGTTAACTATACAGTAGTAGGCTATAAAAATGATCAAAGTTGTATTTAGCCTATTCACTGCAGTAGACCTGCATCACTGTATGAAACATTACAAAAACATGAAACATGACATATTACATAGAACTGTAAATCATCTGATCATCTAATATTTACAGATATATAGGCTATATATAACATTTATTTTATATTTGGCCTGTTATGAAATCATGTATTGAACAATTTAAGCACAGCTCAGCTTTAAGAAACTCAAATAGCCTAGATGCATGCTTAGCATTTTGTGATCATTAAGGCTACTTTCACAAACTCTTAGTCAGCTGTCCTCTGATTTACCAATATCTAGGCGATATTTGTAACATTTATTTTGTATTTGGCCCGTTATGAAATCATGTGGAACAGTGTAAAAGCCAAAATTTGGAGACATCCATGTATGTCGAACTTTACTGCAAATTCAAAACTGGATTACTCTGGAACGGCTAACTGTACAGGGGACTGCTTTACACCTTTGTGTTCGGTAAGGTCTCCTGTTTATTCTGATATATGGTTTGTCATGTGTTAAAAGAAGGGTTCGTAAAGTATTCTACCGAGATGAATGGGTAGGGAGATCATGGGACGCAAAACCTTCAGTAGAATGTATGATTAAATTGAATTATATTATTTACTTTTCTCGCGAAGCGTTCAACACAGCAATTATCGGCTAACATCGTTTAAAAGGTGAGAAAAAGCTCTTTCGTGTGATACTTGTGATGTCTGTGTGATGAATAGGCTACTTCGCGAGTAGTTCAACTGAAAAAGGGTGAATTTGGACGCACTTTCTTTCTTGCGCTGTCACTTTCTCCACTGCGTAAAAGACTAAATTAATTTGCGCTGTGAATGCTAAGATTATTTTGACAGGCCACAGGCTAAATAAAAATCGCTATTAGTAGGACGCAAAGCAGAATATTGAAAGAAGGGGGCACCAAGGCCACCGTGGCCTGTAAACCTCTGATTTTCAAAGGGGCCTCACGGCCAATGCAAGGGGCTACGACGGCCATGGCCGTCGTGGCCGCCGTGAAATTCCTACCCTGATTACATGTATCTGTTTACTGTATGATGCAAGGCACAATCACATTTTCTGCAGATAGAGGACGTATAACCTTGCTTTGGTCATATTTTTACACTATTGTAGAAAGCTCTAATGCCCTATTTGGGGCAGCCGTGGCCTACTGGTTAGCGCTTCGGACTTGTAAACGGAGGGTTGCCGGTTTGAACCCCGACCAGTAGGAACGGCTGAAGTGCCCTTGAGCAAGGCACCCAACCTCACTGCTCCCCGAGCGCCGCTGTAGCAGGCAGCTCACTGCATCGGGATTAGTGTGTGTTCAATGTGTGCTGAGTGTGCAATGTTTCACTAATTCACCAATTGAGACCAATTTTCCCTCACAGGATCAAAAGAGTATATCTATGATAAATACCATTCAAAAGATGGCTTTTATTTTTTGTTGTCAAATCCTTAAAATACAATTATGTACTGTAATTCTTAGAGCAGTAAAAAGGCAAACAACGCTATTATATATATTATATAATATATTTGTTGAGCCACAGTGATATTTTTACCAAGTGAAAATAGCCAATAATGTTGCCATTTTCCCCAGATGCATGGGACCACAGAGACAAGCACCTGGTAAGAGCAATAATGCTATTACACCCAGATAGGCTACTGTATAGATATTAGAACCCATGCACTGTTGGGACAATTCTGCTAGTCTTAATCACTCTTTCCAGTTTCAGAACTGTGTCATCATTATAGAATTCATCTGGGGTTTTTTTTATGTTCGACAGACTGCACTACTGTTGGTTTTGATGCTGTATTTGCCAGTCAAGCTATAATGAGATGAGCCTGCCTGTAAAGTCCTGTGAAAGTCAGGATGTCAGTGCTAAGGTAGTGTTCTCTGATGAGTCTTAACTCATAACTCATAGCTTCATGAATTCTACCAAGCCCCTATTTTGACAATTTTCTCATCACTTCTCTTTCAAATTAGGTTTAGTCAGATTTGTTTTATTACTTTTTTTTTTATTTATTTTTTTTTTTTTTTCCGCATGCCCAAATTTCCGTCAATGATTCCCGGGACACTGAAAGACCGGGGTACACGAAACTTGGTGGGCATGTAACCCCACATGGATAGCATGGAACCATCGTTTTTCGTTTTGATCTGTAGCCCCCCCGCTGGACTGGACCCCCGAAAGGAGGGTAGGGCAGACACAGTTTTCTGTGAATATCTCGAAAACCGTAGGGTTTAGGAGGACCATTTTTTTTTGTATGTTGATCTCAAGGGGCCATGTCAACCCATTCCATAACCACTCATTTCATGTATAGCGCCACCTAGTTAAACACAAAAAAGTAAAAATGAGGTGTTGTAATCGAAGGTATCTGTGACCTAACATAGTCAAAACTGCACGAAATTGGAAGTGTAGGATCATTATGACACCCTCTGTATGCACACAAAGTTTTGTGGAATTCCGTTCATGGGGGGCCACACAATAAATTCATTTATGTTACTATACACCAACTGGCCAGTAGGTGGCCCGGAGACAGTTTTCTGTGAATATCTCGAGAACCGTAGGGCCTAGGAGGTCCACCTTTTTTATGTATGTTGGTCTTAAGGGGGCATGTCAACTTATCCCATTACCACTTATTTCATGTATAGTGCCACCTAGTTAAAAATTAAAAAGCAAAACATTAGGTGTTTTTATCACAACATCTCTGGCTGACATGGTCAAAACTGCATGAAATTGAAAGTGTAGGATCATTATGACACCCTCCGAATGCATGCCAAGTTTCGTGGACTTTCGTTCATGGGGGGTGTAGAATTCTGGGGTATTCTTACTGTATTCTGATGTGTTCATATGTTACTTCTGTGTGTAGTATACAACAGGGAGAGGTCCATATTATTGTACATAACTGTGCCTTAGGCCTGTGTACCAGCAGGAAGGTCATACAGGCCGATGTTTAGGAACATCCGAGGAACATCAGTGATAACATGGGCCGAGGGAGACAGCATGTCTGCCTATTCGGGCTAGTATCTCCATCTGGCCAGGGCCGGGTTTTGTACACTGGTTGGCACCTGCCACGTTGGCATGATTGACGTTTGTATGTTTTAGTATAACAGGCTTTGTCTTAGGTTTTGACACGGAGACGGATCGAGGAAGCAACCCAAGGAGCATCTTCTGTCGGAAGGCTCAGCAGCCGCTTCTAATAACAACCACAACTGTTAGACTCTGCACAGTTTTACTGTTTGAGACTTAGCCTGTGTTCTGTTATTCATTGTTGTACCATCTACAATAAATCATCATCTAATCGCCGATCCTGATCCCGCCGTCAAGCTTTATTGACCATCTTCAATACAGACATTAGAACTAAAACACAACGCAACAACCAGAGAATCCAACAGGGGCCTTACAATAAAATAATTTATGTGTACATTTAGTGACCGTACACCAACAAGGATTCCCGGGACACTGAAAGACCGGGGTACACAAAACTTGGTGGGCATGTAACCCCACATGGATAGCATGGAACCATCGCTTTTCGTTTTGATCTGTAGCCCCCCCGCTGGACAGGACCTCCCGAAAGGAGGGTAGGGCAGACACAGTTTTTTGTGAATATCTTGAGAACCGTAGGGCCTAGGATGACCAATTTTTTGCGTATGTTTGCCTCCAGGGGTCATGTAAACCCATTCCATATGCACACATGTGCATAAACAGATACACACGCACACACATACATTCACAGTAATCCTACGTATGACACATACTCACACAGTAGACATATATACGCATGCATGCACATGCACACACACAGGCACATAAACAGGCAAACACACAAGCACATGCACATGCACGCACACACACCCACCCACACACACATAAACATAAACATGTACACGCACACATGCACACAATTCAAGAATTTCTCTGAATTATGAACAGGCAAGATGGGGGTGGGGTTGTATAAAATGTATATTAAATGTGAAATCTATGAACTAATCATGTTTTGGTACTTGTTGTCTAGCAGATACCAGTGAGAATTGAGTGTGCATAATGCAATTCAGTGAGACAGTTAGAATCGTATATGCCTTTCAGCGTGACTAATTTTTGTGGAAAACATGTGCTGGACTGGGCAGCGGTCATGTTTTGTACCACTCTGCGGTACATCTAGTTGGGTTTTGGGTTGCCAGGTTTTAGCCTATGACAAAACGGTTGAAATTGAAACTAAGTGATTGTGTATGTGTAGGGTGTATTTCATACACAATCTGGCAACCTGAATGGATCAATGATTTTAAAATGAAGTTTGATGGCCATGCAAATTACAGGAGTTTTCCGGGAGAAATAACAAAACGGGAGGGTGCTGGGAGATGACCTTGAAATACTTGAAAAACGGGAGTGTTGACAGGTATGAATACATTTGTGCATTTTGTATTTAATATTTTATCAAAGTCAAAAGTCAAAGTCAAAGTCAGCTTTATTGTCAATTTCTTCACATGTTCCAGACATACAAAGAGATCGAAATTACGTTTCTCACTATCCCACGGTGAAGACAAGACATATTTTACCAATTTAAGTCCACAGACAAACATAACATTCAAGTAAACAAAAAAGTAAGTAAATAAGAGGGCACATATAATAATGAAAAAAATAAGAGCAGCAAAATTTGGTTGAAATTGTGCATAGACAGTCAATAAAATACTAGTGCAAAGTCAGGCCAATAAAAGGCTTGGGTAGTTCTGTTTGACCTAAGTAAGAAAGAAAGTGACATAGTGGTGCAAGTTATGTAAGAGCAGCAGAAGTGTTGTGTTTTCAGGACAACAACAACAAGTTGTAAAGTGTGCAAGTGTGCAAGTGGAGTAGTGCACGCGGCCATTGTGGGTCCAATGTCCAGGATGTTATGTAGCTGAGGGTGGAGGGGGGAGAGGAGGGAGAGAGTTCAGCATCCTTACAGCTTGGTGTATGAAGCTGTTGGTGAGTCTGGTAGTGCGGGAGCGCAGGCTTCTGTACCTCTTCCCAGAGGGCAGTAGATCGAACAGATTGTGAGCGGGGTGACTTGCATCACTCACAATTTTGGTCGCCTTGCGGGTGAGGTGGGTGGTGTAAATGTCCTTCAGGGAGGGGAGTGAAGCACCAATAATCCTTCCAGCTGTGTTCACTATGCGCTGCAGGGCTTTCCTGTTGTATTCAGTGCAGCTTCCGCCCCACACAGCGATACAGCTGGAGAGGATGCTCTCAATGGTGCCTCGGTAGAATGTGGTCATGATGGCTGGTGGAGCACTTGCTCGCCTGAGTTTCCGCAGGAAGTACAGGCGGCGCTGAGCTCTCTTCGCCAGTGATGCAGTGTTGGTGGTCCAGGAGAGGTCTTCGCTGATGTGCACCCCCAGGAATTTGGTGCTGCTCGCTCTCTCCACCACAGCACCGTCGATGGTCAGTGGCAGGTGTTGGGTGTGACCTCTCCGGAAGTCAACAACAATCTCTTTGGTCTTGCTGACGTTCAGCAGGAGGTTGTTGTCCCTGCACCACGTGGTCAGATGGTCGACCTCCAACCTGTATTGAGTCTCGTCGCCCTTGGTGATGAGACCCACCAGAGTTGTGTCGCCAGCAAATTTCACTATGTGATTGTTGCTGTAGGTTGCAGTGCAGTCATGCGTCAGCAGGGTGAAGAGCAGCGGACTGAGCATGCAGCCTTGGGGGGCCCCTGTGCTCAGTGTGATGCTGCTTGAGGTATTGTTGCCAACACGTACTACTTGAGGCCTCTGACAGAGGAAGTCCAGTGGTAGGTACTGAGTCCCAGTTTGTCAAGTTTGCAGATGAGTTGTTGTGGTATTATGGTGTTGAATGCAGAACTGAAGTCTATAAACAGCAATCTCACATATGAGTCTCTTTTTTCCAGGTGGGTGAGGGCTGGGTGGAGGGCAGAGCAGATTGCATCCTCTGTAGACCGCTTGGCTCGGTATGCAAACTGGAAGGGGTCCAGGGTGGGGGGGGAGAATGGATTTGATATGTGACATGACAAGCCGCTCAAAGCACTTCATGATGATGGGTGTCAGTGCCACAGGGCGGTAGTCATTGAAGCAGGATGGAGCAGTTTTCTTCGGCACAGGTATGATGGTGGCAGCTTTGAAACATGATGGGACGATGGCTTGCTTCAGGGAAGTGTTAAAGATGTCTGTGAAGACATCCTTAAGCTCCCCTGCGCAGTCCTTCAGCGCACGACCTGGGATGTTGTCTGGACCTGTTGCCTTACGGGTGTTGATAGCAGCAAGTGTCCTCTTCACGCTGTCGGCAGAGAGGCACAGGGGCTGCTCATGTAGAGGGGGATGGGTCTTCTGTGGGCAGGTGCTGTTTTGTGCTTCAAAGCGAGCAAAGAAGCGGTTCAGGTTGTTGAGCAGAGGGATGTTGCTCTCACAGCTCTGTGGCGCGGGCTTGTAGTCCGTGAGGGCCTGAATGCCCTGCCATAGGCTTTGTGCGTTCCTGCTGTCTTTGAAGTGGGTGGTTATCTTGTGAGTGTATTCCTTTTTTGCTTCCTTGATGCCACGGGACAGGTTGGCTCTCGCTGTTCTCATGCCAGCTTCATCCCCAGCTCTGTAGGCTTTGTCTCTGGCCCTCAGCAGCCTGAGGACATCCCCTGTCAGCCATGGCTTCCAGTTAGCCCGAGTGATGATGTCTTTTGTGTGGGTCACATCATCGATGCACTTGGTGATGTAAGAGGTTACAGTGTCTGTATACTCCTCTATGTCTGTCCGGTTGTTGTAAGTGGCTGCCTGCTTAAACATTTCCCAGTCTGTTGTGTCAAAGCAGTCTTGAAGAGCATCGGAGGCTCCCTCAGGCCACACTTTTACCTGCTTACGAACCGGTTAAAAGAATCAAGTCTGTTCTGGACAAGTGACTATGCCTTTGCATTTGTAGGATTAGACAAACCATTCCAACTGTAACTGGATCCATGGTCTTATTCACGAAATACAAATATTTTCTGTGTTTTGGTGTTATTCTGGAAAACAGTCTTGTTCAATGACTATTTGTGAGAGGCTACTCTGTATATTTATATGTTTACTGAAGATAATTATTTATGTGTTGTGTAGCAACACAAATGACTGATGGAAAAATGTCAGCATGTCATACACACATATATCACACATAATGCTCCAAAGAGAAAGTTCTCCAAATCAGAAAAGCACCAGTGATACATATTTATGATTCTTTTAAAAGTCTTAATAACACTTCACATTCTTGAGATGTTACCTTAATACAAGCAGTATTTGGTAAAGACATGGACAGAAGGTGTGTTTTTATTGGCATGTGTAGCTTAAAACAACACAACTGTTGACTAGCTTGTCCTTTGAAAATCTGATGTAATATCATTGAAAATCCCCCATCTGCCTCTGATCTAAACTTTGACTGGCACTCTCTTTGATAAAGTCAGTGGTAATAATTTATTTATCTTAAGACAGATTTCATGTTTACTAAGTTCTGTCATATTATTAGAATCAATAATTCCTCTTGAAGCCAAGCATGTTTATGAAATTAAATTTTCAAGTCTTGCCATCCAATGTTGTTTATGGTACATTTTATTATGACTGCCGCACAGCGAATCGTCATATAGGTTTAGTCAGAGTTTTTTCTTTTTCTTTTTTTCTTCAGTAATTTTGTGTCAACGATTCCCTTGACACTGATTCCACTGATTAAATACACTAATTTACTGGACATACACAAAAGATGCAAGAGGGGATGGAGTAGGAGATGGAGACAAATGTGACAAGTGTGATTTATTTTTGCTGAGAGAATGAGAAATGTACGGCTAAGATACTGGGTAAGCTTCCTAATGTTATGTGTTAATCACCGGTGAGTGACTTGTTATGTATGTGTGTAAACTAGCCGGCTGTTGTGTTGTCGGGATGAAAGTGTTTATGTTACGGGATGCCACCCAGGTTGTGTAGTATAGCCACTGGGTATAAGCTGACCCATTCCAAGTTGTGTGTATTGATCTCTGTACAGTAAATGCTGGAAATATTCTGCCTAGAATGCAAGTATTCTTTGCCTTGTCACAATACTTAACTTATACTCTGACTCTCATTGTTGATGATGTATTTAATTGTTAATGAAAGCTTTCGTTAAAGCTGACCAAATGCAATCGATAAACTGAATGTGTCAGAGATTATAATAGCCTTTGAAATACCAATGTTGGGTCTGGATAGTTCTATGAGGAATAAAATGTATAATTTCTTCTACATGATAGTACTGTAGCTTATCAGATCTGTTTTAAATTCCATATCACTTCCATTTGACCTGAAAGTGGTTTCATAAGTTTTCATAAGCAACTTATCTTACTTACTTACTTATCCTCTTCGTCCCGGGGCATAAGGCTGCAATCATACACTGCCACTTATACCGTAACCATACAAGCAACTTATCAGCCAGTGTAAAATCAGAAAATATTTATTTCTAACAAAAAGAGACACCAGGGATCATAAGTGAAGGAAATGTATCACAGGACTATGTTTCTCCCTAAAGCTCACGGTCACTTCAGGCAGTGCTTTTTACAGGAACCTAAAGAGATTACTCCTAATGGATACTTGAATACTTTTAAAAATCAACTCAGGACTTGACATTTTTTAAAAATGTAGGGAGTGCCCTTGCACCTCTTAACTCTGATCCTAGACAGCTTCAGTTATGCTGCCAAAGTAATAAAAACGAATGCCATCTTGGCATGTGCAGATACCCTGATGCATTTTTCACTGACTCTCAGCCAACACAGCAACAAATGAGTGATTTTGGGTCCAGATCCACAGAACAAGCCAGGTGATTGCTGAAAATTACCCCATATTTTAATTTACTGAACTGCTGCTACAGCTGAACTCTTCTTGGCATAGAGTGGGAAGAAAATGAAAGTTAGGCATAGCTGTAAGCATAACATTCAAACAGCTAACCTAACCTGTATTTCAAACTACTGAATAAATACTATGAGATGAGACAATTTCAGAGATGAAATGTCATTATGTGTACACAAGAACATTAATGCACACCATTTGATAGTCCTGTTTAGGTCTATTAGCAGTAGGCCTAACATAATCATATAATACAGTTAAGGACATGATGCATATACATTTGCGTCCACAGATACTTTTCATGTTCATGTCTAAGGGATCAGGTTTAATATACAAGGATACAAGGATGGAAGTTTATTGTCACATGCATAGTTACTGGAAGTAAGAAATGCAGTGAAATTATGTCTGGTGTCAGCCTATTTGTGCATTTCCTTACCAAGGAAGAAACCTTGGGCAGATCCACGGCTCAAGGGGCTAACCCAACTGCCAGGGGTCTTGGTGTGTGTGTTGGGGGGATGACAGGGGAGATGGGATAGTGTGCTGTGTATGTGGGGAGAGGGCAGTGTGCAATATGTGTGTTGGAGAAGCTTCCTCATGAGACAATGTGCTGTGTATTGGGGGGGGGGGGGGGGGGGGGGGTCAGTGTGCTGTAAGAATGTTGGGGATGTGTGTTGGAGAAGCTTCCTGATGAAATAATGTGCTGTGTATGTAGGGGAGAGGGGGGGGGGAGTGTACTGCAAGTAGAAGGGGTTTAGTAGATTAAGTGGCAAGGGCTGCATAAGAAAGGTGGGGGAGGATTGGGATTGGGTGGGGGGCACCAACAAGGAGCACCCAAGAGCAACAGGGGCAAGGAAAAACTCCCTTACCAAGGAAGAAACCTTGGGCAGATCCACGGCTCAAGGGGCTAACCCAACTGCCAGGGGTCTTGGTGTGTGTGTTGGGGGGATGACAGGGGAGATGGGATAGTGTGCTGTGTATGTGGGGAGAGGGCAGTGTGCAATATGTGTGTTGGAGAAGCTTCCTCATGAGACAATGTGCTGTGTATTGGGGGGGGGGGGTCAGTGTGCTGTAAGAATGTTGGGGATGTGTGTTGGAGAAGCTTCCTGATGAAATAATGTGCTGTGTATGTAGGGGGGGGGGGGGGGGGGGGGGGGGGGAGTGTACTGCAAGTATGGTGAAGGGACTTACTATTGCAGAGTACTGTATGTATGATGTATGTGAGTGATGACAGTGAAGATGTGTGTGTGGGCGGAAGGGGAGTGGAGCAGTGACTGTGTGTGTGTAGTGTGTGTGTGGGTAGGTGGGGGCAGTGTGCTGTAAGTATGTAGAGGATGTGTGTTGGAGAAGATCCTGAAGACAATGTGCTGTGTATGTAGGGAGGGGGGGGGCAGTGTGCAGCAAGTAGAGGAGGCTTACTGTAGCAAGCAGTGTGCTGTATGTATGTGAGGTGATGACAGTGATGATGTAAGTGTGTGTGTTTTGTGTGTGTGTGTGTGTGTTGGGGGTGGGGGTGGGGTGGGGGCAGAAAGGGAATCAAGGACATGGGTAGATAGATGGAGGAGAAATCAAAAATAATAAATAAAAAGTTCTATGGAGATGTGCAAAAGTTGGAGAAAGTCAGATATGTGTGTGTGTGTGTGTGTATATTCTCAAAGCAGGGGCTTTTTGTTTTGTCCTGTGTATATAGCTGTGTATATCATAAGTCAAGGTAATCTTCCCCAGGCATGAGGAAAGTGTAGGAGATAGAAATATGTTGTGGAAAGATCACATAGCACTCATGGATGGATCAGTAATCCATCTCTGGCAACACTACAGCCAGCCTTTAGCATGCGGTTCCCTCAGCATGTTTGAGTCTATAAGCTGTAGAAGCTGCTGACTTGTAGCTCAAAGTCTTCAATAAGATCAAAACAAACAAGCGAGTATTGAGATACATCCACTGTCAAATGCAAAAAAACAGGTAATCAGCAACTTTGACAAGGTCTGTCATCTGTGATTATGTCTGAAACCTGCTTTAGAACTGCTCTACCAAAAAAGGACCTGCCTTTGCTAAGTAGTTGTACACAGAATAGGTTATAAATTTGGCCAAGTCTCCTGAGGTTAAGGCCTTGAGTTCTTAAGAGTTATTTTTATCACAACTGTATTGTTAATGACTTGAGGTTTATCCTGACAAATGGGATACTTTAACATACATGTGAATTAGTGTCTGCTGGTCAATGAGCCTTACAACCTAACAGCCTAGACGTTAATAGGCACATTCATCATCTAAATGTTTAAGGAAAGTAAATTGAGGAGGTTATTAGGGATTTTAAGGAAGGTGCAAGACAGAGTTCAGATTCGTTAATTAACACAGCTATTTTGACAGTGTCAGTGAAATATAATGGAAATGTGGTTCTTTGTCAGCCAGCAAATAATGTTGTAATCAGTGCTCAGAGTTAATGCTGATATCTCATAACTAATACATTTCATTATCGTAAAACTTTATCAGGTGACCAGTCGGCTAAAAATGCTTAGTTGTTTGATGCTGTATGAGACATTTTACTGCACAACAAAATGATTACACGTTGGGCTTAGAGGGCAAACTGTACGATTTTACTTGATCTTTAAGACAATAAAGAGACCAAACAGTACGAGAAGGAGTTATAGTGGGCTACTGACTGTTGTCATTACATGAATGCAGATGCATCTTCACAGGTAATAGGGAACTTCCGTTTCTTCTGTCACAAATGAATGTGTTAATACATGTTGCCTAACAAAACATATACAACAGAAAACGTTCTTCTTAACACATAAATTTGCTAAATCTACCGAAATTATTTGTATATGGTCGTCACGTTATCTGTCATTGATTTGGGCTATGCGTAAAACTTTATCTAGCTTTATCTAACTAGTTTATCACGTGACCAGTCGGCAAAAATGCTTGTTTGGTGCTGAATGAGACATTTTACTGCACAACAAAATTATGTTGGGCTTCGAGGGCAAACTGTAAGATTTTGCTTGATCTGTATGTTACCTGGCTGATGGGGCACGGGAGAAGCAGCCTGTCAGATATGAAGGTATATTGGGTGCAAAAGTGGCGAGCACATTTAACTGCAGATTTTGCATGTGCACACTAAAGTCATAAATGTGTA
Source organism: Alosa sapidissima (assembly GCF_018492685.1). Lineage (NCBI taxonomy): Eukaryota > Metazoa > Chordata > Actinopteri > Clupeiformes > Clupeidae > Alosa > Alosa sapidissima. Next base: position 14,658,011 of record NC_055958.1, read on the forward strand.
ACAGTAAAGTTGAAGTTGTACATATTTTTTATATCTTGTTAACACAAAATAGGGGCTACGGGTTCACAAATCCTTTCCTGTGAGTCACAACTTTCAAGAGTCATGCACTCGACACTTTTGCTCCAATCGTTGCAGCGCAATTGGTGCGAAACACATTTGCACATCCGTGTTTCATAATCTGAGAACATGCACAACATTCGTGCATTTGTAAACCCAAATGTGAACTAATGCATCCGAAGTTGTGCATCTGTGAAATAATTTCTCATTAATAAAATTCTACAGATCGCTTTGATTTTCTTGCACGACTACAAGTCAATTGATACAAGTGCTCGAATCTGCTTCTACGAGTGACGATACTTTTGCTCCTGGCTAGGTGATATAATAGGGAGGGAAAGTAATCTCATCGCCATCTAGTGGTTGCGTTCCTAGAGTTTAGCGGAGTGGATGGGATTTTTTTTTTAGAAAAAATATATCTAGGTGCACATTGGGATCTTAATTTAATGCCTTCCATATGTTAGGCACTGGGGTCACCTCTATTGCTTCAAGTGGTCATATCTTATTTTTAGGATCAGTTGAATTGTTTTGATTTTTTGTCGTAACACGGTGATAAGGAACTACAGCTGCATGTGACGTCACATGTTTGGGCGCTTAATCTCTAACTGATCAATACGCAATTTGCTTAACTGGCTTAACATATTTTTGTAATAACAGAACGTGATTTAAACCGCGTGGTGATAACCTTTATGTCAGGATAACTGGTGTTGTGCTTCTACTCACATGAAGAGCTAGCTGTAAGTGTTAAGTGTCAATGCTAACCAGGCTATTAAACAAACCATGCTACCGTGAGAAATGTTGAAGGGTAAAGTCACGTGACTTCTTTTGTAGTTCGTTTATGAAACAAAAGGAGCAATTTCTATTTTCTTAAATAAGGCAAAATAGGGTCTGACATTTTCACATTTAGAATATTATTACTGTATAGACACTGAAAAATATTTTTGGTGGATAACATCGCTGATTTGGCTTCACAATATTTTTTTTTTAAATAGGTCTATGGGACTTAACATTGGAGCTGCTCTTCGATAGGAACGCAACCACTTGGGGCGCTGGTTTTCACTTTCCCTCCCTACACTCTAAAAAATACTGGGTTATTTTCTCAACCCAAACGCTGGGTTGAGGCTGTCAGGGCATTTTGTGGGGTTGTTTTTACTCATGTTGGGTTATTTTCTGTAACCCAGCTTGTTGGGTTGATAGTTTAGGACAGCGCCCCTCCTCTCTCCCACCTGACGTGGAGTACACTACCCAGCACCTGGGTGACTTTAACACAGCTGCATAGTTATTTGAGAGTTCGAAAAAACATCGTTATTCTTCCAACCGTCCAGTCCACCAGCTGTCGGCATGCAATGGAAATCAGGCGATTTCGTAAGGTATGTATCTTTAACTTTTTTTAAAAAATGTTTTATCCAGACGGATTTTAAAAGTCCACCCAGAGATGTAGAAGCTACCCTTCATGATATGAATGGATATTCTGCCTGCCAATTTCGTTCAGCCTCAAACAGGTTAACAATTGTGTCATTCATGCTAACTAACGTTAGCTAACATTAACTTACAATTACTGTTCATGTTAAATATACACAAAGACAGACTCATAAAAACATAGTTCTTTGTTCACTGGGTATGAACTGCTGACAGAGACAAAACGAACTTTTACAACGAACTAAAATGAGCATACCAAGCTGGTTAACATTAGCAGACCATATAGCTAGCATCAATGCTAATTAAATATGCTTCGTGGTGGTTGTAGCCTAGACTATGGTTGCAGCTAACGTTTGTCAGCTAATATAAGCCAACACAGTTGAAGTAATGTTAGTCTCTTCACAAGCCACACGTACGGTAATAATAATGGCAAACAACATCTTATTAATTCATTCAGGGTAGCTTCATATTATAGCCATGTAACTTAACGTTTTTGGGTGTTTTTGGTTGTAGCAGAGAAGACGGGCTCTGGTTGTAACATCAGACAGTCATTTAGCTAACGTTAAGGCTCTGGCATGGTCCTGCGTCACATTTGCGCGTGTCCAAGACGTGCGTCATTTTTGCCGTGGACGTGAAGCATACTCCAATTTCTGCTGTCCTGAATGCGCGTTAAATTGTTAAGGTTAGCGCCTGCGCACTACGGATTAACTGTGATACTCTGTCCCACCAACTGGGGGCGGTACGTCGAGCCTGAAAGTAGGACACAACCACCAAAGAAGCCTGAAACGCCTGAAGAAAAGAAGAACTTGGGATGTGCGAGCACTAAACGAAGGAAGAGCTGATGAAGGAAAAAGCACCACGAGTACGTTCGCCTGTCTGCTGGGAAGTTTGATAAGCTGGCCCATCGCATCGCTCCATTTATCATCCACCAGAACACACACAGCACACCTGTTGGTATAGCAGAGAGACTAGCTTAGCCTACTTGCTTATTAGGCTACTTAGCCTGTAGCTAAGTGATTCGGTGCTGCGAGGGCAGCAATATTGGTGCGATACAAAGTAAAGACATTTTTCTGAACACAAGCAGCAGTGTCATGGTAAGAAAGAGTTGTGCGTACAGATGTCCTCAATTAAATTTGTATTGAGTCTTCACACCTGCCTCATACCAAAAAGTATGAACCAAAAACCTGTAAATATGACGTGTCAATAAAAGTTTTGAAGTAACTATTTGTGTTCATAATGTATGTCTCACTGTGATAATGGGTGTATTTAGAGCGAGAGGTAGCCTAGATTATTCCTTCAATTATTATTATGATAACATTATCCGGTGTTGACAGGCGAGTTTCGAGATTGAGTTCAGCATTGTTCAGGAGTAGGCTAGGTGATAATGATTGCACCTGGGAGAGGTAGGCTACATTCCCTTTATTATTATAATCACTATTGATAACGCATTATATATGGAACAGGCGAGAATGCATCTCGATCAGCAAGTGTTACTGGGTTTCGCCTGAGCGTTGTAGATAGATACCTTTATATGGCTCTGGGTTTCGCGATTTGATTTCAGCATACGCTCATTTTTAAAAGATGCATTTAATCCGAAGTCATGTCAGCTCTCTATGCAGGGAGTAGGGCTGTCACTTTTATTCGAACATGACGTGAAATATCCGTAGTCGAACTATAAATAAACTATTCGGTTTTTAGTGCTGTGTAGCGCATTTCCCGGTGTTGACAGGCGAGTTTCGAGATTTGAGTTCAGCATTGTTCAGGAGTAGGCTAGGTGATAATGATTGCCCCTGGGAGAGGTAGGCTACATTCCCTTTATTATTATAATCACTATTGATAACGCATTATATACGGAACAGGCGAGAATGCATCTCGATCAGCAAGTGTTTGGGTTTCGCCTGAGCGTTGTAGATAGATACCTTTAATTGGCTCTGGGTTTCGCGATTTGATTTCAGCATACGCTCATTTTTAAAAGATGCATTTAATCCGAAGTCATGTCAGCTCTCTATGCAGGGAGTAAGGCTGTCACTGTCTATGATTAGTTTTATTTTATTGTTTACCATCTCATTCAGTGCTATATGATCCAGGGCTCATGACCAAATCAAGCCAATATAATAGCCAGTAGCCACAATGAGCCCATGCAGCCACCCTGTTTCGACAATCAAAGGTAACGCACAGAATGGCCAGCAGACAGATAATTACGTCCCCAACTCATCGAAAATGTGGTGTCTTTAAATACTTTGGGTTCTACACCATAGATGGTAAAGTTACCGTTAAATATAATGTTAAAGAATGTATCTGTGGATTGTGGCTTTACATCGGTCGAAGTTGACTCCATGTCGTGGTGTCTCACGTAACTCAAAGCCAGGCAAGCTGAGGACAGGCGCTCTGTTCCATCGTCGTTATGGTAACCAAACAAGTCTTCTTCTGTCTAGGTTTGTTTCTACGTTTAAGTGTTGTTCTTCTATGTGGTCCACCTACTGGAGGGGAGTGTTTACAGCAGTTCCGTTTCACACATGCGCAGTCTACGCGTCACTTTGACGCGCGGTCTTAAATTTCGGTCGACTCAAAGACGCGACGCATGCTGTAAAAATGACGCAATTCTCGTCACGCGCTCACCAGTGCCGCGTGACGCAGACGCGGGACCATACTTTAGGCTTTACCCGGTAACGTTAGCATCTAGAACTAGAAGCTACAAGTTATTATAACAACTCTATAGGTGGTCATGGTTTCCGAGTGTGTTGCGCTAATATTTTGTCTCCTGGTGGATTTTTAATGTTTGTCAACATCATTCAATGATAATGGTTCATGAAAATCTTGATATAAAGTTCTGTAAATAACAGTGATTAATGCACTCTTTTTTTTTCTTTGATTCACAGGGGTGATGCCCAAAACAGACGGTGGAATCTGCCTGCCTTCATGGAAGTATCACAAGCTTTTTCTAGCTATCTGTTCAAAAAATAAACTGCCAAATAAATAAATGTCGAACTGTTTTATTTCATTGCATGGCTATTGTTGCCCATTGGATGGATTTTAAAACATTATATTGTAACATTAATGATTTGCAAACATTTATTTGAATTATTATCAATTAATAGTGATTGGATTAAGGAGAAAAATAAGATACTTAGAATAACCCATAAATTAGGTCAGCATAACCCAGAAATGACAGTGAAAATAATATAAATCCTGGGTTGTATAAGATAGCCTACCCAACAATTATGTAGGTTTAACCTAACAGTTTTGTTACGATAACCCAATGTTTGGGTTAGACTATCAACCCAACTCATTGGGTTGACCGAACAACCCAATTTTCGGGGCTAATATAACTCAGTGCTGGGCTCGACCACTATTTACCCAGTGGGTGGGTTGAAATTGGGTTGTTTTTAACCCAATGTTTTTTAGAGTGTATAGGAGCAAAAAGATTTGTGTGCACGTCGAGCGAATCGATCGAGAAAACAAGGCGGCCGGATCTGGATCCTGGATCACGCTCAGACTACCATTGCCTGCTCATAAGGTAAGTAACATGATAATAATATGAAGAAAGTTATCTTGTTTGTTGGTTTACATTATCATGACAGATATGTTTAGCTTAGCTTACCTGCTTGCTAAATCCTCCAGTGCCAGTAGGGTTGCCACCTGTGTCTGACAAAAATCCTGGACATTTTGACCATCCAATCAACCTTTTTGTTTGTAAGCAACGGCGCCTTTCGCACATCTAACCCAAGTTAAAAACCATCATACTAAGCGACAATTGTATAGCTAGAAATTGTAAGAATGACAATTTCTAGTTATTTGTTTAGTTAATTGCTTTATTTAATAGCAGACCTTTATTATTTTGTTATATTTTCAACAGTTTTTAGTTGTGGACACCTGGGGGCAGTATTGAGAAAAAAGGGGGAATACATCATTAGGTTCTGCTTTTTTGCTTATGTGGAATAAACTTTCCTTTCTCTGTCTCTCCTTGTCCCACACACTCTCCATCTCCACCTTACCATTTCTAATGAACCTCCACGGTGCATGCCCCCACCACCACCACCCATATTATGCTACGTCATTTTTGTAGAGCCAATAAGGCTGTGCATACGTTTATGGATGTAGGCACGCTTCAATTAAACTGAAATACACATTTTGCGAATCATGTACAAAAATCCGGGACATTCAGTGTCCAGGATTTTTATTTTCCTGGACAGACCATGAAAATCCTGGACAATCAGGAAAATCCTGGACAGGTGGCAACCCTAAGTGCCAGATCAAGCTAGCTAACTATCGCTAGATAAATAACTAGTTTAGAAGTACAGAAATATAACACTGCCTGTCCAAAATCGTTAGGACACACAATCTGACACAATCGCAATTTTCGAACAGCTGACTTGTATCTTGCACGAAGACTATTGGATAGTTCTAGGCAAGTTAGCAATTGTTTGCTGTGCAGACATTATGAATAATAAGGTCGTAAAACTTAACACCGCACACCGCAACAAATATTTTTTCCTCGCTTTGTGCAAAGAAAAACTATAAATCGTGTGTCCTTCATTGATAAGGAAACATGCTGAGGTTACTTACTTTATGAGCAGACAATGGTAGTCTGAGCAGGATCCAGATCCGGCCGCCTTGTTTTCTCAATCGATTCACTCGACGTGCACACATACAAATCTTTTTACTCCTATTATATCACCTAGCCAGGAGCAAAAGTATCATCACTCGTAGAAGCAGATTCGAGCACTTGTATCAATTGACTTGTAGTCGTGCAAGAAAATCAAAGCAATCTGTAGAATATTATTAATGAGAAATTATTTCACAGATGCACAACTTCGGATGCATTAGTTCACATTTACGCACGAATGTTGCGTATGTTCTCAGATTATGAAACACGGATGTGCAAATGTGTTTCGCACCAACTGCGCTGCAACGATTGGAGCAAAAGTGTCGAGTTCATGACTCTTGAAAGTTGTGACTCACAGGATAGGATTTGTGTACCTGTAAAAAGGATTTGTGAACCCGTAGCCCCTATTTTGTGTTAACAAGATATAAAAAAATATGTACAACTTCAACTTTACTTTTACACATTTATGACTTTAGTGTGCACATGCAAAATCTGCAGTCAAATGTGCTCGCCACTTTTGCACCCAATATACCTTCATAGTCAGCGACCATGCCTGCTATCTGAAGACGCTTACTGAACTGCTATGGTGCTGCGCATCTGGCGTGCCCTGCGCGCGACCGCGCGAGTTCACGTGACAAAAAGGATGTGGCTCATTTCAGGGCATTGTTTCAGTCATTTTTAATGGCTCAGGTTTTCCAAAGATCATTTCAAAACCGACCTCAGTAAAATCTTAATAATATTAATAATTAAAAAAAAAAAAAAACAAGTTTCAAAAGGGCATTTTCGTTGATAAAGGACAAACTTCCTAGTGCTTTAGCACCACCTAGTGTCTATTTATGCACGCCTATGCTTCCTGGTCCGGTAGTGTCAAATCTGCAGGCACATTCGATCGAACGGCTCTGTGCAGATCTGGCTAAACGTAAGTCATGTTTGTATTGAAAGATTCAGCCAGATCGGTCCTTGGAAAGTCTGGAATATATTTTATTTTACCTGGGTTGAGGAACATGGGGCCCATCAGGACTGCCTATGCAGGGGCCCAGGATCTTGTGCTACGCCAATGCCAGGAAGCCATGGAATTTTCTCCCTACAGACACAGGTCCTGTTATAATCTCTTTTTTTCTTTATAAAAATTTTTAAAGCTTATAATACTTCGGTTTGTCTACAGTATAGAAACCCTTACCACGCTACCACAGAAGTGTAATTATATTTTGAGCATTGTTAGTGGTATAAAATAGCGATGTCACACCTTGCCCTGTGAGTATCAGTAGGCCTTTTCATACAGAGATCCCGCTAAATTTGCGGGAAGAGGAGATGTCTTTTTGCCGTCTTTTTGTGTCTGAAAGCGAGATAAAAATTTGCCGGCCTGCTGATCTGTTCACATGATGCGGCATTTTAGGGAGCCAGGAGGCAGGATCAGCTAGTAAATTAAATTGTGTAGAGTGATAGTCGTAGGCCTTATTATGCGTGCGTGGGGCTTCAGATACAGCAGGTGTGTGATTTCAAAAACCATGGCGGGAGAACCGACTGCACTTCACTCTAAAAAATGCTAGGTTATTTCTGCACCCAATTACTGGGTTGTGGCAGTTTGACCATTTATTGGGTTATTTTAGCCCATGCTGGGTTATTTTCTATAACCCAGCCACAGGGTTGGTGGTTTGGAACTCAATCTCCAACAGATACATGGTATTCTACCCACTGTCTGGGTCACTTAACTACCAGTAGCCTAAGTAATCGGTTAACTCACTGAACATTTTAAGGTCATCATCTCAAGACAGAAAAATAAAAATGTCATGCACATTAAGTCACCTTTCTTTTGTAGCCTATAGGCCTACTGAAAATTGTGAACTGAACAAATTCTTTGAGAGTTAAATACCATTCTAAGGAATGAGCATGTGTGTGCAACTGTGTCTAGTTGTAAAGAAATAGTTTTGGCTTTGTCTAGCTTTCATTTGGTAAATTTTTTGCTAATAAAAAGACACTTTCAACAAGTTGTTGACCGTTTGCTCCGCTTTAACCCTCTGACAGCAATTTGAATTGGACTTGAACCGCACAGCATTGTGGGGCGAAACTAACTTTCAACTCCAACCATCCACCAGTGACTTCAACCATCACTTTTCTGCTTGTGTGAGCTGTACAAACTCTGCCATCATCATATCCAAGGTAAGAATTACAGTATGTCTGTATGCCAATTGAAAACGCGAATTTATTATAAATATATTGGTTTCATAATGTAATGTCAACCAAAACCGTTAGTCATGTTAATACTAGCTAGCAATGAGCTAAAGTTAGCGAGCTAAGAATTGCTAACGTTGACCAGAGAATGTCTAATAAGGGGAGAACCAGAGCCCGTCTACGGAGAGTCCCATAGTACCGAATTTTGGATGCAGTTCCACCAGAGTTCCACTGGGGGCGATCGCCATGAGTGCAGAATGAATGAGAGTCAATGGAGCTAGACGGCTAAAATTGTCTCTTTCACCTGATTGTCGTTGACAAATCTCAGATTTGATTGTAGTTTGTATAACTTCAACATGGGTTATAGGTCAAAAGTTGAATGAACGAGTACTTATGTCCTTTTGATTTCTTACAGGCTGGGTCGTTGTTGCACATAACACGCTAGCATTGTGCTAATGAATGACGTCATTGACACATTTGAAAGGCTTTTAAGAACAATTAAGTCACTTTAAAAAATATAATACTCAACCAAGTGTATTTTCTTTGCCTCGCCTTTCGAATACAATACTCAAATTACTTGAAAAAAAATTATATCCCGAGAAAAGTGGATTTTGAGGGGTACAGCTCCATAGACCTCCATGCATTCTGCACTCGTGGACGAGCGCCCTCATGTGGAACCACAGAAGGAACTGCAACCAGTTCAGAAACCGGAAGTTTTCCAAGAGTGGCAGTTCTCCCCTTATTAGACATTCTCTGGGAGAACTGCCACTCTCGGAAAACTTCCGGGCTCTGCGTTGACTGAGTTAATGTTAACTTTTTCAATAGCTAACTTAACCTTTATGTTGAATATCCGGAATGGTAGTTAATATCATATCCAACAATACATCTGTGTGAGATGTCATTGTGAATGTCGTTTTAGTTTGAATAAAATATCAGGCGCAAGTAAGTTAACGGTTATTTAAAGTGGCCACATGCAAGCTAGCATTAACTTAGCTTCTACTTCTAATGTTACAGACAAAGATGAGAGTTGTATTTAATATTTGCCCCTTGTTTGATGTACCTGACTTGCACCAAACTATGTGTTCATTTAAGATGCGTGAGTGTAGTAGTGCTTCAGTGATGGTCTTTTTATGTTCTGTGTGTTTTGCAACTTATTAATTGTAGTCTCCCTCTGTTTGCAGGCATTGTGTTGTGAGGACTGCTGCCCTGAGAACGCTGAGTGCATTGTCGAATATTCAAATGTGTGCCACTTCCATATGGAAGAAGTTCCCAGCCTGCAAAAGAGTTCACTCACCAGGTAGACACACACACACACACACACATACAGGGCCGGTTCTGGAGGGGTAGCAACGTGAGCAACTGCACCGGGCCCAGTCTGGAGGGGGGCCCAGAACATTATTTAAAAATTACAAATGACACCTTGTGCGTGATGTTGCTCCCCGACCCAGAATAGCGTATTGTAGGACCGGCCCTGCACACATACAAAAAAAGCACAAGTATAATCACATATAGCGTTATGATATGTGTGCATGTATTTGTGTCTGTAACTGTTTAGTGTATCACCTCTTTTCATGTGTCTGTTTGATTGTGTAGTGGGCTCCACCAACCGTCCATGGCAAAGTCGGTCTGTCCTGATGGCACTACCTATGATGGCTATTACCGACAGGACCCCCGTCATGGCCCCCTCAGACCTCTGGCCACTTTTGCCTCGGAGATGAAGACAGTGTCCCAGGCATTTGTGATTTTGGTCGGAAAAGCCCTGGAAGAGTAGTCTCCTCCATGCTTTTGGTTTTTGATGTTAATTTTCCCCACCCATGTTCCTCTATTTAAGAGTTGCTCCAAATGTGCCATCTATGAATTGGGTACAAAAGCCCCAACTCCCTTCATGGTATTTGTCATGGCCACTTTGGAGGCTAAAAAAGTTTAGTTTTTGCGTGTTTGGATTCAATAAGAAAGCGACTGAGAGAGAAAGACTTGGAAGGACTGTGCTGAAACTGAACCGGGTCCCTGGGTTTATGGTTCAGTTTAAATGTTCGCTCTGTTTTATTATTTTTCTGTTTATTTAATCTATTTATTCTGTTTTTTTATTTTTATCTATTTGTTCTTGTATGATGACTGGTTTTTCCTGGTTTTTAACCTTTGATACATTTTAAATAAATTTAAGATTGAAGATTCAAGATTCTCTTCATTACATCTTATTATATTAGTAGAGAGTAAATGTGTAATGTTTTGGCTCCTGGAAAGAAACATGTAAAAATTAGTAGCCTAGTGATAGATGTACTACGTGAGTAATGATGATTAAGTACTAAGTGAGTCATTTGTTCAAAATGGTCAGTATTATATTCTTTGAACTTGTTTGCTTCTTTAATTGGCTTGTATGTTTATAACCCACAAGCTAAAAAAAGAGCATAACATAATTCAACAAAATTGATGGGTCAAATGAACCCAACTAAAGAGGTTAATGTAAACCATTATTGGGTCAAAAGGACATGCCCATTTTCTGGGTCACTGTAACCCAAATATCCCTGTCAGAATAACCCAATATCTGGGTTGATTAAGCTACCCACAAGTTGGGTTAAATTACCAACCCATCTTGCTGGGTCATTCTAACCCAACATGTTTGCTGTCCCATAGTGACTCAGCACTTGGGTTAGAAACAACCCAATTTGGGTCGTTTCCAACCCAGTAGTTTTTAGAGTGTTTAGTTAGCTTGCATTTGCTTTGCTGTTGCTGTTAGAATGTTAGATTCTTGCGATAGATGTCTTCAGACAATAAAAAGTCATTTGGAAGGGAAATTGCCCATTGCGTTCGTCGTGATTCCCCTTTGAAAATCAGAGGTTCACAGGCTACTGTGGCCTTGGTCAGTGGCGCCGCCAGCCGTAATCCTGTACGCTCTGTGCGTACAATTTATTCATGAAATCATTCAATATTACAACATTAAAAAATAGCTTGTGTATTGTCTTAATTGAAACATGCTTCACGCACAAATGATAGCCTAGGGCAATGAGAATGGACATCTCAACATAAGGATACATTAGAAGATGATGATTGGTGAAACGTTCCATTCAGTATATATCATTTAAGCGTAGGCCTAGTGCTCGTCATGAAAAGAAAACAGCAGCTTAATATTTTTCAGGTGTTTAACAGTAGGCCTAGGCGCACTGTAGCAGTTATGCCGAAGGCAGTGAGATTATTAGGCATTGCATCCTGTCACTCTGTTTGGCACATCGCAGTTCGGGTTGATAAGATTCAGTTAATGCGAGTATGGATCGTCTCAAAGTTTGGGACAACCAAACAGCAGTGTAGGCAAAGCAAATCCTAACAGGTTACCATAGCTGTCTTTTCTCTAGGCCTGGGCCTATCGGAAATCGCGACATAAACACTGTTTCTTTTTTTTTTCTTTCTTCGCATGTTGGGTATAGTGAAGCGATAATGCATTTAAAGCAGTACATCATGTGAGTCAGAGCCGATATGGCCAGAGCTGCTGCTCTGTAAAGGTATTCTGTCGCACCCAAATTTGCTGAACTACTTGCGAAGTAGCCTATTCATCACAGACATCACATGTATCACACAAAAGAGCTTTTTCTCAGCTTTTAAACAATGTTAGTGGTTAGTAAACGGTTCGCGAGAAAAGTAACTTTAATCTAATCATATTTTTTGTGCCCGTCTTCATCTTGGTGGAATACTTCGCGAACTTTACCTCAACACATGACAAACCATATATCAGAATAAACAGCAGACCTTACCGAACACAAAGGTGTAAAGCATGCCCCTGTACAGTTAGCCATTCCAGAGTAATCCGGTTTTAAATTTGCAGCAATGTCTTTATGCATGTCTCCAACTTTGCGGTTCCTAATGTGTTTAAATTGTTCAATATGTCTACATGATTTTATAACAGGCCAAATACAAAACAAATGTTACAAATATCGCCTAGATATCTGTAAGCATTACAATCAGAGGATATACATATAGGGCAGACAGACGCTCATGAGTTCATGCTTTGTTTTTTCGCTGGATTTTATGATAGCCTATTATGGCAACTGATTGCATTCCAAGCTACAGTCAACTCTAGATGACTGGAGACTTTGTGAATTTATAGATTGACATAATGTGGTGTCTCTGCTATTGCCACTTTTGATCAGATTGATTTGCAATCTCCTGTGGTGGGCTGGACATCGAAATGCCCGCCCAGATTCCCCTTTCCGCCTTGACCCATTCACACTGGTGCCGGAACGAAAAAACTCGGCAAAATGTCTAGGGGGCTTGGTAGTAAATTTGGCGAGACACTTTGTCCCGCCGTTCCGCCTCGGTCTATGTGAAAGGGACAGTCGTTCCGCGATTCTGGTACATAAAATCGCGCCGATTTCGCCAGTGTGAAAGGGCCTACTGTAAGCCCATTCAGTGATAACACAAATAAACAGTCTTGTTCAAAACGCCACCAATTAACTCAATTTTGCTCTTAATCAAAAGTTTGAAGTTGTTAAATACTGTAAATAGACCCTAGCTTGTTTTTACTCCGGAGTTATACTTTAAAGGCACTGTTGTTATAGATGCACAAACAGCAGCACTGAAATATTGCATAATATGCATTCAGTGCTTTGTGTTCTTTATTCACTTGAATGCAGAAATATGTCTTCAATAATAAATTGGAAAACCCTCACACGTAGCATTAAAAGACAAGGACAAAGGGGGGGGGGGCAACAACAACCGAAGAGACATTGAGAAAATAAGGTGTCACAAACATACATTCTTGTATCCATGGATGCAAGAGGTGACTGTGTTTTGTTGAGTCCACTCTGGCTTGTTTCTGTTTTGTTTCTGTCAAGTTCGCTGAATATTGTTTTGTCAAATCACAACAAAGTGTTCAGTGTCTGGAACAAATTAATAGTTGATGAGGCCAGGTCAAAGAGAATCAAAGATTAGACTGTGTCCTCATATGCACACAAAGAACAAAAGCAATGCAAATAATGCGCCTGATACAAACAGAGATCAAAAAGGAAAGTCAAGTCAATTAATCTGTGTAGCTGAATGACAATGATCCAATTGCTCTGGCAAAGAAAGACACTAGGATTTTAGCCATACTTGCTGAGGCAGTTTACAAACTGTCTTTCATTAGTAAAGGGTCAAAGGCAGATCTGGACAGATGGCACCAACGACCTACTTCCTGTATCCGGAAGAGACATGGACCACTGCATGAACGGAGCGCGGGGGGGATAACAGGGGGCGGTGCCCCCTAAAATAAAATCTGTGCCCCCTATAGTGTGACCACCACATAGGCTATTACGTTTATATTTTGTTGCTATTTCACGTAGATATGTAGCCTGATGAGCCAGACCCACATCAAGGTGTAGGGTCTGGGAACCGTTGGCAGTGCGCAATCCAAGGAGCGGGATAAACGGTTGTCTTTAAAATGTCCTCTGCACGCAATAAGTCCCATGCATTTTCCCACCAGCGGACTAGTCGATCAAACTTTTGCCAATTTAAAAAAAGTTTAACTCGAGTTGCGATTCAAAGACCACTGTTCGCCAGCAGCAGCATCCATCTTCTTTGTTTTCAAGTAGCAGGGAATTCACGCAGAACCGTCACCGACTCTATACACGATGTGATTGGCCTGATCAAAGTTTAATTTTTCCAGCTCGCAAGCCAACGGAGAGTTGCTAGACTACCCTGGCTGCAAATTAAATTTGCTGCTGCTAGGGTGTGTCTAGATTTCTAGGCTAGTAGATGGTCTTCTTTCATTAGTTGGGCTACATGCAGCAGCAGAAAACTCACACCGCCTCTCCGTGTCCCACTCTCACTCTCACACACACACACAACGGAGACTCTCCAGGCTACTTGAATCAGAACAATCCAAGATTGTTGCAGCACATAATGACAGTTCAGCTCAGTGTTCACAAATTAAGTTCAATAATGCTAATTAACTAGTTTGTTATCATCACAACAAAGTCAATAGTGTACATAACATTTGTTAGACAGGCAAAGGGTCTAGACCTACTACAACTCGCGGTTAACATTAGGCTATCAATTCATCAACTGTTGTGCGCTGCCCCCCAAAATGCCCCAAGGTTAGTGATGGGACATAAGAGTATCCCAAAAGTGTCTTCTTTCAAAGTAATCCTCCATTTCTAATGGGGTTTTTTCAACCATCAGGTGATTTGGTTGATGGTGGTTAATGGACAGTGGAAATGATTTTCTGAGGTTGGGGAAAGCCTGTTTAAATTTATCCATCTGCATTTATTCAGCCTCTGACATTTCACATGCCTTTCAAAATAATCGGTCTGTCTGAAAGGAAGAAGGCATAGGCAGTAAAGCTCCCAAAATCAAATCCCATTTGTGTCAAGTGAGATATTCCCAAGAAGAAGAGTGAAATTTTTCTTTCACTTGAGCTTTCAAGAAATACATCTTTGCCCAGGAAATAATATTAGCTACACAATGCCTCTGTAGTTGCACTTCTCTGATCTTTCACTCCTTTGCAGTTAAATTGGTCTCCTGATATAAAAGGTTCCCTTTAGTTCATCCTAAGGCGGGGATCACATCAGCCAGCGGCAGCGGCAAACGTAACGCTCAGACCATAATAAGTTTTATCTCGTTCCTAAGCAACACAAACGGTTTGTCAATTGAATACGCTGGCGTTGCGCTTTGAAAGTTGAACCAAGTTCAACGCTCAGCTTGTTCAACGCTAGCGTTACACCAGCATTGCCACCGTTCCGCTGCCGAACCATAGAGAACCATAGGAAACCTGCCGCTAATGTGATCCCCACCTAACTGTATGACATGAACTCCCAAATGACAGACATGTTGAAAATTTTGAGACTCCGGCAGGCTGGATGTAATCACCATATACCTTATGCTAATGGCAGACATTCTTATCTGCTTTGTTTGATTAATTATGCTGCAGGAGAGGCCAACCAATTTCAAAGTAACTTGCACGAAGAGTTTCAAGATCAAAGTTAATGCTGTGAAAATAATCAGGATGGGCAGATGTCCAAACGGCACCTTTTTGGAGGAAATGATACCAGATCATTTGATTAGTGCAACAGAGAACTTTTACAGTTACAGCTTCCCCTGGATGATTCCTTCATTTTAGATAAGGTATATGCACCAGTTGCCTGTGCCGGCCTTGAAGATAACTGAAGTGTATTACCATACTACATCCAGTCGTGAAATGAGGCAAGAATGTGTGGTGGTAAAAATATGTATGTTTAATCTGGATCGCATTTCTCAGACCAGAGATGCCTCAAGTGTGCTTTGGGTTTCCAAATGGTGGCTCCAGCAAGCCTCCCTTACATGTGTCTGCTTGTCAAACTCATGCCAAAACAGTGACTGAGCCATGTTGCTCACTGAGTGGTTTTGTGAGTGGTGGTGGTGTCTTTGTCTTTGTGTCACTGTCAGTGTCAGAAACACTGTAAACCAGCCCAGCACATTCACCTGTGCATTTCTTAGCACGTCATACCCTCTGATTATTACACGGCTCTTCATAGTGCTGCATAATGCTCCATTCACTTGAAGGTCCCTTCAGGGCGGAACAAGACCGGTTCGCCCTGTCGGGACCTATCTCCCGACAATGACCGGCGTTCTATACATTATCCCTTACATAATGTAATTTTAAAAAAAAGTACTTACAGCAGCTGCCATGTTTTTGTAAAGGTGATGTGCCCATGTACACAGGTCCTCACGTCTAAAAACACATGAATGTAAAACCATTCAAAATCATGTAAAATACAGATGCCATTAAGATGGAGGAGTCTGAGAGAAATCAGCATAACCCTGCTGATGGAAAACCACAAGCCCTGTGGGTAAGATGGGGACAGAGCAGGTCTGAAACATAATGAGCTACCTTAATAAATTCGGTTTTGAAAAACAAAAACAAACTTTAAAAGTCATTTCAGAATTTGACAGGTAAATGGTGGCAGTAGGTCAGCATGAAAGATATTGACTTTTCATTCCTCCGCTTTATGCGACTCAGTTATGTCTTTGGAGTTTAGGTCCGTCCAGGGACTGCTGCAAACAAGAGAGGGTCGTGTGACTCATTCCTGTGTAAATTGAATTCTAATAGCCTAATTATGGCGAGATGGAAGAGTGCCTGGCCATTGAATTGAATTGGTCTTTGAATGAGTAAAGAGAGAGGATTTAATTTTCTCCTTGACTCAGGCAGACACTTATTTTTAAGAATTAATTTGTTTATTGAATTTTGCATTTTGGGTGACAGTGCTGCACAAATCAAATATTTTTTGATTTTCTACATACTTCCATATGCACTCAACTCTGCAATAAGTGCACAAATTTAGCTTCTTTCTGCTTTTGTGGGATGTTTTATGCTGAAAATGCAATCGGTTCTTAAAACGCATTAGAAGTGGAGAACTCCATTCATAATATTTGCTCACCAGCCACAAACTGAGCAGCCCAGAATACTATCAGGTTGGCTTGCTAATCTAGTATGGGAGATATTATTACCTACACCAAAAATATATAAATACAAGGTAAAGTGCATATAGCTTTTAACTTATGGCAGTTGTTTTTTTATTATGCAGGTCTTGTAATATCAGAAAGAAAACTTTGAAAAAGTCAATACAGAACTAATCCAAGTCTTATCCCAAGAACAATGTAAAAATAAAAGCTGAGGCCAGAATAATCAGGGAAAGTGCCTGGTGGTACTGTCTTCATTATTGGCTATCTGTGTTATGTGGTCGAAGCAATCTAGAAGCAGTCTTGCATGAAAAGCTAGGGCTTGTGTTGCATGGGATGGACCACTCCTATTGGACTGGCCTGTTCTTGTTTGGCAGACTCTGAAAGGTCTTCCCAGAGAAAGCTTTTTCATGGATTCTTGGATGGCAAACATGGATTGCTGAGGAGATATCAGTATTCTGTCAGTGGCAGAATTCTCCTGAAATTCCTCAGGAGAAACATGTTTAGATAGGAATGAGACAATGGGACAGAGTATAATTTTACCTGAGTGACATAGAGTAGATGTCCTGGTAGTTAACCCTCTCTGTGAAAGGTTTCAGAGGTATTCTTGTCATTGGCTAGTTAAAACCGTGTACCTTATCCCCAAAGACCAAGGTTGAGAGAATCAGAGGATATGGAGCTTATACATTTAGTAAAACAGAGAAAAAGAAAATAAGCATGACTCGTGACCCTGCCTTCAGCACCATATAGGGGAATGTTGGTCTGACTCATAAGTCTTAAGTCTAAATGTAACTTTTATTGTCTAGAGAAAACTACAGTCTCTTTTTAGATTTCCTTTTATGATCCGAGCATGTGTGATTATGGTCACAACTAAATCATAGTTGTGGATTCAACTCCTAGTACAAGGACTTAATGTAAGAATTTCCTTGTGACCTTCATCTTTCCATAAAAGTACATTGTCATGGCACAGCTCTCAATCTTGCTTGTAAACACGGGAGTGTGCGGCGTTCATATTTTGTACCACTCTGCGGTACATATAGTTGTGTATACTGTCTAATGTCGCATTGCATGATTTAATTTGCGTTTTTGTCAGAGTTTGCCAATGTCATTAATGTACTCTTTTTGTGTCTTCCTTGGTTGTGTTACTGTATCTTCTAGTGCCTTAATTGTGTTTGTCTGTTTGCTGGTTTGTTTGTTTAGGTCTGGGTGCTCCTAGAGGGAGGCTAGGTACCTGGTGGTGGGACTCTTGCATTCTTACTGTCATGTGTGGTGCCATGAATTGCTGTGCGGTGGGCTGTGCGGTTCAGTGCACTGCTCACTGTGCATTGTTTTCTAAAGAAACTCACTTCACTTACTGAGTGTGCATGCACATGTGGTTGGTGTGGACTTTGAAGCACACCGTCCGTGCCTCCCTCAGGTAAGCCTCTGCCTAGCTACATTTGTTTATATTTGTGGTGTTTCAGCCACACCCCCTGCCTAGACTCCAGTGTAAGATCTGTAAGATCTAATTTTGAGAGCTTGCCATATAACAATATTTGGTACTTTACAGTATTGACATAAGAGTGACATGACACTGTCATGACAGATGAAACCTAACCCTAATCCTAACCTCTAACCCTAATCCTACTGTAACCCTCCCTAACCCTAACTCTAAACCTAACCCTAACCCTGAACCTAACCCTAATCCTAACCCTAACCCTAACTTGTTATGACAAAAACCGAATGTCACTTAATAACAGAAGCGTTATGTCAAACGTTTATGACTTGTTTATGACACGTTCATGACAGTGTCATGTCACTCTTATGTCGAGACTGTCAAGTAAAGTGTAACCCAATATTTAATAAATATATATTTTGTATTTTCTTAACTTATGCCAGTCTTTCAGGTTGTTTTCTTACTAGATCTTCAATTTCCCATTCCCCTTCCCTTTCTTTTACCATCAATAAACGTTAATTTAAATGGAATTCACGTCTGCTGCGTAGTGCACTTGAACTTGTGTGGGTATTCAATCATACCCTGGAAAAATCCAAACTCATTCACAAAGTGAATAGAGTCTGGCTCTCAACTGGGAAATGTTTCCAACACTTGCATCATGATGGGCATTGGGCACTAACTTTGAAATCATTGGTCCAGCCTTACCAATCACATTGATCAGAGATTCCTAACATTACTTCTTATTTCGCCTAAACTTTACAAACTGACAATAAGCATCAACAGTCAGGACACTACGACGGAGTATTAGGGCCACACATGAGGGGAATTTTTTTTTTTTTTTTGCCATGACGAAATTAAACTCAACATGTCAACATTAAACTCAACATTTTGAGAATAAAGTTGACATCATATTGACTTTAAATCTCGACATTTAATCTTTTGGGCTTTTATGCCTTTTAATGCGACAGGATAGTGGAGAATGATAGGAAGTGAGCGGGAAAGTGAGTCGGGGTGGGATCCGAAAAGGACCACGGAGCGGGAATCGAACCCAGGTCGCCGGCGTACAGTGCAGGTGCCCCAGCCAGTTGCGCAACAGCTGGGGCCTCGACATTTAAACTTGACATGTCCATCAGAACTAGTTTGGAGAGACAACGATTGCTCCAAAATGTAGGATACAACCGGGACGATTGAAAGGAGGACGAATTAAATATTCTAGTTTTCTTTTGAGTGCAACAATGATAGACAGACATCATTTGGACAAAACATAGAACATATTAACCTCCGTTGCTCAACCAAATACGTTCCTGTTACATCCTTTGATCACAGAGTTATAGGTGATAAATTCGATGGTCAAAAATAAACTTCATTAGCGTTTTTTTTATTTAATTAAATTATAAAAGAGTGTTTTTCATCTGAAAGTTAGACTTCATGCTTGTTAGACTAGCTAGTGTGGACAAGCATGTCATCGCCGTTCCGCCTGAGCGCTTCCGCTATTAAATGAACGCTTCTGTTTCAGTAGGGGCGCTGCTCCGATGCATGGCAACGCAAAGGATTATAGGTATTTTTGGTCACCTGAGGATCCACAGAGACGCATCCTTGAAAATTCTCTTAACATTAATAATTATGTGTAAAGTTAGCTTCTCGGAAATTCCTATGTATGGATGCATGTATGTTTAGTCCCGCTGTTCACAGGCTACATCTTTTTAAACAGATAGTTTGCACAACCGTGTTTTCGGTGAGCATGCTGCAACTTGGCATTAGGCTACAATGTAGGCCTACCCCAGTAAGCTATTGCATAGTATTATAATCTGTAGAATTGGGTTAATTGCGATTTTCATGTGACTACTCTGCACAAACATATTACTGTGTAAGAAGTTATTGCTCCCACTCTTTTAACATTGTAGGCATTTGTTTGCCTGTCTGCAGCACTGTTTCCAGCAGTAGGCTATAATGCCCACATTCCTTTCACATGAGTTTTTAATATTAGCCTAGTCATTGAACATGCAACAACAAAATCAACTTAGACATTTAGATACATTTTTCTTTGATGTGTTGATTGCTTCTTTACATGAGCTTATTGATCGCTATTGTATAGGATCCCTTAAATTACAATGATGTAGCATGGATTGAAGTGTTCGCTTGCTGAAACCCTTTAAAACCTTAAACCCCAAAATGCATTGCAATATGGCCACCGAGTGGAGGGACGTGCCTAAAAGGACTTTGATTCATGTCTGTAAATGTTTTTTTTTAATTGCAAACACCATTGACATTACAGAAAATGCAACACTACAACGACATGCACAAGAATACTACATCGGACGAACAGATGTACATTACACAAACACATACTGTAACTTAACAAGACATCACATTGACATGGCTTATTAACACACATAACATTAATAACAGAAAGGCTAAGGATGATTTGCGTCCAGGATGATTACAGATATGATGGGCATTCACATCCGGTTCCGGTCGGCGTGCTCCGTATGTAACTACCTAAACTTCCAAACTTATCTATCTTAAATCTCCTTGTTACCATCTACTTTCTACGGATTTACTGGCTACCGATTATATCTCGTGAACAAACTGTTGCATAAACTGTTGTTGCTCGAGGCTTTGGATTATCGGACTCTATAACCTTGATCGCCAAACTTTTCTGTCAAACGTTAACGTTAAACCTTAAGCCAGTATCAAGGGCTGCAAATAATACCGGGCCAAGGAAACGCTATCTGGAAGAAGAAAGCATCAAATTCCTTCTAACGTCTCTCAAAACTAGTGACTCAATATAAAAGTGAGATCTTCTCAGATTACTTACCCGCTACCTGTGTTCGAGTTATCAAGGAACTGCACGATATCGCTGTTGCTAGCCAACTAGCAAACAAACGTTTAAAAGACAGTTGACACCGACGAGCCCTCGCCGCGACACGATGCCTCCCCTCAGCTGTGCACCAGGCTGCGACTCATGCGTCCTTCTCAGCGAAAAGATAGTGGAACTCGAAGCCAGAATAGCGACCCTCCATCAGATTGAGAAGGATGAACAGTTCCTCGACACCATTCTCTCCGTAAGTAACGTTACCTCTCTTACACACACAAATGCCAGATGCCCTGATTTCACTCTGTCCTCCAATACTTTAACCATGCCATGCACTAATGCAACTTCTGTCCCTGTTGCCTCTCCCCGGCCTCTGCTGAGAACCAAGCCTGCTCTGCTGGCCAGCTCCACTCCACACCAGCCTGAGCCATGGCGTAGAAGCAAGCATCACAAGCACGGCAGACGGTCCGGACGGCACTCAGGCCCAGCCCAACCTATACGACTGGAAAATCGCTATGCCATTCTGACCGAGGATGAGGAGCCCCTCCAGCCCCGAGACAACCATCCTGGTCCCTCCTCAAAGTCGGCGCCCCCCCGACCCCCTCCTCCCCGGACCTCATCAACCTCCACCCTGGTCATCGGCAGTTCCATGGTTAGAGACCTCTGCATTCCCCCATCATGTAGCGGTCCCTCCAAGGTCTACTGCTTCCCTGGTGCCAAGGTCCTTGACATCCAGCAGAAACTCCCAAGCATCCTGGCCTGCCACACCAAGGTCAACAACATCATCGTACACATGGGCACGAACGACATCAGAGATAAGCAGTCAGTAGCACTGCAGGGAAACTACAAAACTCTCATCACCACTCTGATGGGCACAGAAAAACGCTTTGTCATCTCTGGGCCTCTCCCTACCTACAGAAAAGGTGCTGAGAGATGGTCCAGACTGTTCGATCTCCACACCTGGCTCAAACGCTACTGCGCTTCCCTAAGCATCCCCTATGTCAACAACTGGGGCTTGTTCTGGGAGAGGCCCAGTATGCTGAAGCGTGATGGTCTCCACCCAAACCAACATGGAGCCAGGCTACTCTCTGACAACATAGCGTCCACACTGAGGCATTGACATTCTGTAGAAAATATTACAGATTCACGCCCCCCAGGTATTGATTCGAATGGCATTATACATGTGGATGAGTCTGAGAATGTTTTCTGCAGGGTAACATACAATACTACTACCATAGATCAAGCTGCGTCATGCAATAGCATGACTTATGCTTATAGTTCTATTCCAACGTTGATTTCTACCCAACGTATAGTAAAAAGAAAAGACAAATTTAAAACTAGAAACCTAAATATTCTTTCCATACCTCAGCATATTCCTCAAAAGCCAGAGGCATTTTCAGCTAACATGGGTTTACTAAATATAGGTGCACTTACTACCAAAACCTTTGCAATCAATGATTTTATTAGTGAAAAAAAATTGGATTTTCTGTTTCTTGTTGAAACCTGGCTGACTTCAGACAGCGAAGCTGTTCTTGTTGAGACTTGTCCCCCAAATTATAATTTCTTCCACTCAATTAGACAAGGCAAACGAGGTGGTGGAATTGCCTCCATTCTCTCAAACAAATATAGTTGCACACGAGTCAACTTTGGCGAATTCGCTTCCCTTGAGTATATTGCCCTCACTCTGAAGGCTGACCCAGCTGTACTTCTATTAACCTTATACCGCCCTCCTAAACTATGGACTGGCTTTCTCGACCAGTTTTCTGAACTTATGTCGCTCATCATCACTAGCTATGATCGGATAATTGTAAATGGCGACTTCAATATTCATGTCAATAAGACAACTGATGCTAAAGCCAGTAAGTTCCTTAATGTGTTGGACAGTTTAGAGCTAAAGCAGCATGTTACAGGACCCACCCACAACCTTGGCAACACCCTCGATCTAGTCATTTCTAGAGGGATAGAAGTCACAGACTTATCAGTAAATGATATAAATATGTCTGATCATCATTGTGTATCTTTTAATATAGTACTACATACTCCAAAAATTCATCCCGAACTTGCAATCAAATCGCGACTCTTGGACATTAGAGCAGAACAGCAGTTCATAGCTCTTATAGACTCCACAAATTTAGATATTTTACATCATCCCATTGATCAAATGGTAGAGGCTCTCAATCGTGAATTAGGCGCTCTGCTTGACAGAGTGGCACCCTTAAAAACTAAAAAAAGGCCCTGTAGCAAACTGACACCTTGGATGAACGAAAATATCCATGATCTAAAAAGATCATGTAGGAAAGCTGAGAGAACATGGAGAAAAACTAAGTTACAGGTTCACCGTGCCATTCTAAAAGAAAAAAATGGCAAATTATAATAGAGCTATTCGGAATGAGAGGAGGAACCACTTCTCTAAGGTAATTGCTGAAAACAGTGGAAACTCTAGGGTGTTGTTCTCTACCATTGATAGGCTATTGCATCAAACACCTTTTGATACACTCAGCCAGGCATCCTCTCTAAGATGCGAAGAATTTGCAGACTTCTTCAAAAACAAAGTCATTTCTATAAGGGAGGCTATTGGTAACACAAGTAATATGTTTGATAGTACACCCAAAAACAGCCCCCCAAAATGAAGGTCCTTTAGCACTATTACTCAATCTGAGCTTGGTAAAATTATAACTCAAACCGGCTCCTCAACATGTGTTTTAGATCCAATCCCTACTACATTCCTCAAAAAAGTATATGATAGCTTAGCTCCCTTTTTTCTCAAGGTAATAAATACCTCATTAGAAACAGGTATATTTCCAACTGCTTTTAAAACCGCTGTTGTGAAACCTTTACTTAAAAAGTCAAATCTTGACCATACCAATCTGAGCAACTACAGGCCTATATCAAATCTATCGTTTTTGAGCAAAGTACTTGAAAAAGTTGTTTGTAATCAGTTAAATACCTTCCTCAACGAAAACAGTATCCTTGAAAAATTCCAATCAGGTTTTAGATCAAATCACAGCACAGAAACGGCTCTAGTAAAAATAGTCAATGATCTCAGACTAGCTACCGACTCAAACAAAGTCTCAATCCTTATTCTTCTGGATTTGAGTGCGGCATTTGACACCATTGATCATAGCATCCTAATTCACCGCCTTGCGAAGTGGGTGGGTCTCTCTGATAATGCTCTAAACTGGTTTCAAACCTACATTACTGGCAGAGATTTTTATATCAGTCTAGGAGATCATGTATCTGAAAAACATGACTTGCCTTTTGGTGTGGCCCAGGGGAGCTGCCTTGGTCCCCTGCTATTTTCTCTATATATGCTTCCATTGGGAAACGTCATAAGTCAGCATAATGTAAACTTCCACAGCTACGCAGATGATACCCAATTGTATATCTCTGTGGAGCCAACTAACCCAGATGGCCTTTGCTCCCTCACTGCATGCCTAACCTCCATTAATCAGTGGATGAGCAAAAACTTTTTGAAACTAAATGATGACAAAACAGAGGTACTTCTGGTTGGACCAAAACTAAAGCGAGATATTATTCTTAGTAATCTGGGGAACTTGGCACACCAGGTCAAATCAAAAGTAACAAGCCTCGGTGTCATCCTAGATGCAGAGTTAAGTTTTAAGCCCCATATCAGTAAAGTTACTCAGACAGCCTATTTCCACTTGAGAAACATTGCCAAAGTGCGGCCCTTCTTAACTCAACAAGATGCAGAAAAACTAATTCACGCCTTTATCACTAGCAGGTTAGACTACTGCAATGCACTTTTCACTGGTCTTCCCAAAAAACATCTAAAGAAATTGGCACTCATACAGAACTCTGCGGCTAGACTTTTAACTAAGACTAAGAAGAGAGAACACATCACCCCTGTGTTGGCTGAACTGCACTGGCTCCCTATTTCCTATAGAATTGATTTTAAGGTTATGTTAATTACTTACAAAGCTCTGAATGGCATAGCACCTTCATATATCTCTGAGCTTTTAATATCTTATCAACCACAAAGGAAACTTAGATCATCCAATTCTAATCTTTTAATCGTACCCAAAGTGCTCCACAAACAAAGTGGAGAAGCTGCGTTTATCCATTATGCCCCCAAACTATGGAACACCCTGCCTCTGTACATCAAGCAGGCGAGTTCAGTAAATATTTTTTAAAAAGATCTGAAAACATACCTGTACAGGAAAGCTTTTAGTTAACTCATCTTATCCTGTAGACTACATTTTCAGATTATTCTACATCTGCTACTATTGGAGGGCGCAGCCAGCCAGAAGCAGATGGGCTCCCCCTATTAAGTCAGGTTCTGCTCAAGGTTTCTTCCTGGAATATGGGAGTTTTTCCTTGCCACAGTTGCCATATGGCGTGCTTGTGGGGGGTAAGAGGGTTAAGGCTGCCAGTCTTATGACATGTCATTTTTTATATTTTTGATATGTTGCTGAGTAGATCATAAACAGCAAAAAAAAAGTTATTGATAATGACTGACTGACTATTATTGTGTTACATGCTTCAAATGTAAAGCACTTTGAGCTGCATTCTGTGTATGAAAGGTGCTATACAAATAAAGCTTATTATTATTATGATTATCAGGGATGAAATTGATGACCGGAATGACAAGAAGGGGGGCTGGGAGGGGGTGCGGATGGTAGCTCTGAGAGTGTGAATGAGGTGGTGGGGGGGGGGGGGGGTAAGGGGTAGTGAGTGTGTGAGGATGTATGTGTGTGAGTGTGTGTGTGTGTGTGTGCGCATATGTGTAAGGTTGGCTTGCTGTTGGGCCAGGAGGAGAGAAGCTGGAACACAGAGAGGGAGGGTTTCAGAGGAGAGGAGTTGTAATTATTCTGTTAAAGATGAGTGTAATAATAAGAATAACTGATTGCTTGACTGATTGACAACCTGGGCACCCATTAATGGCCACAGTTCCACCCAGCCCCGGCAGTTATGGCGATGAGCTGACAGAGAGGAGGACCTGTAAATCAATTTTTGAGACACTTTTAGTCAAGTCCCTACCCCTTATGACAGATTGACTATTCGTTCCTGAAAGGTGAAGCGGAGGAATGGAAAAATTCACCTGAGGAAGGTCTGTGTGCATGACTGAAAAGTTGTGTGAAGTATAATAAAGTATTTGCATGCGTAAAGGACAGTGTGCGGGATTTCTTCAACACGAAGCAGAGGAATGTGAAATATGAAAATAATTCTTTTGAACTCTCGCTCATAAATCACTTAGGCATGCTAAATCAAAGTTGAGTATCCAGCTCAAAGATTTCTCACTGTGGGTGAAGACCTATGTGCTTTCACAATGTTTCAATGGATTTCTGTAATAACTGCCATTTTTTTCTGTTTGAGCACTTACCAGCCTATAAGAGAGAATGGCTCATTGACAGGAGTCATTTGCTGAGTCTAGTGCAGTCGGTTGCTTAGGTTGCACTCTCCTGAATCATCAGCAGTAAAAGGCAATCAGAAGTACAGTCCTCAATATGCAAAGAACACACACACACACACTGATTTCTACCACATCTACTGCACAAATAAAAGATGAGCTGACTGAAGAAATTCAGCACCTTCCATCTATCTCTGTGTGTATGTGTGTGTGTGAATGCATTGCATTGCAAGCTAACTGCACAAATAAAAGACGAGCTTACTGAAGGAATTCAACACCTTCCATGTGTGTGTGTGTGTGTGTGCATTGAATTGCAAGCAAACAATTGGAGATATTGTTGGGTTCGGTTCAGATTGAAGTCTTGATAGGAAGAAAAGGCTGTGATTCTCATTTTGTATGTTGTCATTTTCTGTCCATATTTTTGGCCTGTCTTATTTTCAGATTTGGAGGTCATTGATCACCACATGGTTGGTAATCTAGTTCAATTGTGTGAATAATGGATGCCTTCCTTTAGTTTTTAATGAGATGGTAAATTATGACAGAGAACAGTTTTAACACCTTTAGCTTCCTGGGGTAATGTACCAAGGTAAGCTTGAAACCCCAGTAAGTGTCAGGGTCTCGCTTTGAGGGGCAGGACACACCTCGAGTGAGAGCATTGTTGAGTTTTGTTTGACAAAAGAAAGTTTGAAGTGTTGTCATGTTAGATTTTAAATAATTTTTAAATTGCAGTTCAACCAATAGCACTCACCTTATTTAGAATTAAAACCCTGCATTCAGTGAGTATGTGTCATGTGTCACTTTACCACACTCTCTCTCTCCCTCACTCTCACTAAGGCTTTCTATAATGGCTTCACAAGTCTGTGACCAACATGAGTTTTAACTTTGTGGCTCCTATGCAAAGATTAAAGCTGCAGTCAGCAATGTCACACAATTTCAAGCCCATAACATTTTTTGTCACATTCAGCAATCATATTCTTATGATCTGCTGCTGCCCATTCTGATAGTACTGTACACTGTAGAAACAACCCGGTCTCTGTAGGCAGCTCAGGCTCTGAAAACTGGAAACAAGCAAAGTCGGGGCCGCCTGTCCTCCAAACAAAAATTAAACCCTCTGTGGAGTTTCTGTGGCAATGAAGTCAGCGTGATTGTAGTTCACCTGGTTAGCAAATATCCAGACCAAGATTTTAGATTGCTTCCATTTTGTTATCCAACAGAATATCAAAAAAGATCAGAAAGATAAGATACCAAAAGTTCATATAATGATCACCATGCAGCTCTCAGCGCAAAGAGAGGGAATTCATCAGGACCTATGCCAGACATCAAACATGTCAGGTCCTGTCATGTCATGGGTAGACAGGGCAGTTATGATATATAGCCAATTAACAGGTCATGGCTGTGCTGTACTGAGGCCTTATTATTGACAAATAACTGAGAAGATGTGTGTAAGGTATAGGTATATCTTGACAGCAATATGCTTTTCTGGAGGACTGTGAAGGTCTCCTGCACAAATGGTTAACAATGTCAAAGGAGAAAAAGGAGTTTACCTGTTCAAGAATCTCCAAGGATCAAGCAGCTCCATTAGGCCTCGTTTGGACACATTAATCATGGTAGGTATGTGTTGTACAACCCATCTGGTGTAAACTGGTGGAGGCTTGCCATTTGTTAATGAGGCAGTCTGCATCTGTTTGAGGTGACGGCACACTCAAGGGTAAAGTCTCTAAAGCCCTGAGTCCCCAAGCCCTCATGCTGCTGCCCCACTTCCTGAACACCAGGGCAAGGCATCTCTAAAGCTGCACTACATCTGAATGTGTTGCATAACTGACATGGGCTGGGTTAACTATGGTATGTTTTCTCACTCTTTAAAAATATCACTCACTACATTAACAATACAAACTATAATTTCTCTCTTTAAAAAACAGACTGTCATCCTGTGTGAGAAATCATAATGACTGCATTATCAGTATGCCCACGCTGTCGTTTAAGATGTGTGCAGGCAAACTGAGGTGAAAGTAAATGTTGTGAAAGTCAAAGTTAAAAAGCACTCTAAGATAAAATATGAAAGAGGAAATATAGTTGATCTCTTTGTGGAAGGACGGTGTCAAGGTTGCACCTCTGCACATTGCTTTAATGTTTTCAGGTATCTCCAAAATCAGTAGGAGCGATAACAGTGATTTACTTGTGAATTATATTATATTGCCTTGGATGTAAGATTGCAGTGTATTAGTAGTTGGAACTCTTATTGTGTGCTGCCTTAAAGGTTTTGTTCCCATTTCACGTGTGTAGAGACTGGCCTGTTAGTGTGGCCTCTCTCGGTGGCTCGGCTGGCGGTGCACTAATAGTTTATCCTCCCCCCATGTGTTTACTGATGACTAAACCTGTGCAACACTTTTAAAGGAAATAGTAAAAGCTCTTTAATAAAACTCTATTTTTGTATTTTCATAAAACACGTGTATGTGTGGATCCTTGGGACAGAGTTCCCCTCGCTCTAGAGCAGTGGTCCCCAAAAAACATAGTCCAGTATTTCTTTCGAAATTGAAATGAAGTTGTATGGACTGGACTATGTTTAAAAAAAAAAAAAAACGGCGACGAAATTGTGAATTTCCAGAGCGTGTTACTCCACACTCGGCAATCGACTCCTACGGACTTTCCCCTAAAGACGCCAGCTGCAGCAGCAACATTTCCGGAAAGGTACTGGCTTGATGAAATTCATTCTGGACTCTCTATCCGACCACATAAAGACCTCGGTATACTTCAGTTTGGCTTTAGGGACCCTCTACTCACTACCACGTAAGTCTAATGTTGTTTGGAACTGTAGAAGAGGTATAAAAATAGCGTTTTGTAGCGGCGAAATGACTTGCCCTGGTCACTTCCAGGCTAACGAGTTTTGACTAAAAACGGTAAAATCGAACTTTCTCAAAACACATGACATGATTTTGATGTCAACTCAACGTATGTACTCCCAATCATCCGTAAATTGATCTAAAGTGCATTTTACTCCGGATAATTCCTTTAAGTCAAGGGGTGGCGTAGTCAAGCACTAGAGGGCGCTACATATAGTAAAAGTAATACCTTTACAAAAAGCCACATTTACAAGAGCTATGAAAGAACAAAACACGTTAATACATGAAGGTTGTAAAATAGCACATTTTCAACAAGCTAGACGTCTGCTAGCAACTTAAATTTACCCATGCACGTCAGCAGAATTCAGCCTGCTGGAGGAATTTACCTAGCGTTTTGAGAAGTTGAAGTCGTTCTCTATCTCCGTTGATTCGCGCGCAACGGTGGCTGGTATGGTCCATAATAAGGGTGTCTGAAATCGCTTTACATTAAAATGTTCCTACAGTGAAAATAGGAGTTGACTTGTATTGTAGCCAACTGTAATGATATTTTTCACAATATCAGAAAAATTATCTGACCCCCCAAAACTGATATTTCTGTCTCTTTGTAATTCGAAGTATGTGTAGGGCAGTCAGGGAACATACCGAACAGTAGAATTCTAAAAGTGTTATAGTGTGTGAGAGGTGGCCAGAAGATTATTTGTCTGATGCCATTTTGTCTGATCTGATGACATCTTCTCTCCGTCCACTGCAGAGATTGGGTGGGGGTGGGATTACTTCATTCATACATTCTGGGTATTATATAAATGAATACTCGTTCCTTTTGCAGCTGCAGCTGGTTCTTTCCTAGAAATAAAGACTAATTTTAACATATACGTGATATTCTTCACATTATTCTCTGCATAAACAGTGAATGTCCACATCAACACACTCAAACAAAAAGAGTGTTTTATCACAACCAATATTTCGACTTGTGTGTACTACGAGTCTACGACACTCCTTTTTTTGCTTGATTCAATCTTTTTGATTGAAGTCTCAGGTGTGCATTTACTTTTTGTAAGTGACACATCAACACTCTAACATGTACTGTAAGGTTACCAGATAATTTGTGTTATGTCATAAAATTGCTACTTATTGACTTATTGAACGTAGTTGTTTGGGTCACTAGCTAGCTGTATAAAAGTGAGTTGGAATCATTGGGCTAAAAACTGCAGCAATGAACTCTTGTTCACGGAAGTCCTGGTTAAAGCCATTATTCACTGGTGGTTGCTGCAACCAAAAAATCACATGAGCATATATTTCCAAGGTAGCGTACAAAGGTACTGATCCCAGTAGCTGAGTCAAATCAAGGTTATGCAGTCCTGGTGAGGGGAGTGAGTCACCCTAACAGTGCTTATTTCACCTTTGAATGGCTTTCACATAAATCACATAAAACATAAATTTTAACTGGAAAGGCTTGCTATTACGACGTTTGGCCAGAGACTTGAGGAGACACAGCACTCTAATGAGGAGACACAGCACTCAAAGAATCTTCCATAGAAATGTATGGGGTTAGTTTGTAACACAAACATGACAGTCGTCTACACATATTCCTCCCCTTCCGCCACCAAAAGCTGACATGTGAATACATCGTGCCAATCATGTGGTATGTTGTGAATACATTGTGCCAATCATGTGGTATGTTGTGAATACATCGTGCCAATCATGTGGTATGTTGTGAATACATCATGCCAATCATATGGCCAATCATGTGTTGTGATCTCGCAGCTGGAGCGAGGTTGGTGTATCGCACTTTGGTTCAGCACACCCCTGACATGTAGGAGAAACTAACCATGAAAACTCACAAGGACACCTTATGTCTAAGCATGGCCATGGGACGCATACTGGTCAATGCGAAGGATGCCACTTCACTGTGATGTGAACTCTCCAGACATTTTTCATGACTTTCATGTCAGAAATCTCCACTTTTCTCTTTACACTGCAATGTAGGCTATTTTGGGAATAGACATACCTTTCATAAATGTAATGTAAGAGTGGTATGGCAATTGACCAGCACTATGGCACTGAAATGTCCACAACATATTATTTTCAATTGCATTTCATAGAGAATAAATATAATTTTTCTGTTTGCGGCAAAGATGGTGATCCTACAGAACAGGGGTAGTGTGCACATCCCCTCCAGTAAGGTGCAGGGCACAAGGGACTGGATACAACTTAAAAGAATGAGGTGGCCGCACTCGGCTATTTCTCCTATAGGGCAGTTCCAGCATTATGGATGTGACAGTTGGACATATTGGTAAACAAAATGCCTTAGAGTAGGGGCAAAATTAGTATCAGTGAATTAATTTGCATAACTTTTAATGTAACCTCTGTCCTCTGAATACTGACAAATCCTCAAATTTGATATAATCATTTACATCCTAAGAATACAAGGCATTTTATCAGCGTTATGGATGTGACATGAAATAGACACACTTTTATGAGAGATTACAGGTTTTCTACAAACTCTGTGAATTTTGAAGGAAACTGCCGAAACCGTGATATATAGCATGAAGGAGATTTGAATGAACATAAAAAGTCTGTTTTTGAAACTATGCGTCATTTTCATAATGCATTATGTTGGAAAAACTGCCGTTATGGATGTGACAATTTCATGTTATGGATGTGACGTGTCTGAACCAGTCCTCCACAAACTACATAAAACCCATACTTAAGTAGTGAATTTTGATATGAAGCAATTGAAATAGTAATTATGAAAAACTAGCAATGAAATTATTGCTTCCACAGTGCCTATTAAGATCCACAGGAAGAATCAGGACAAGTCATTTAAAATATAAAAAAGAAATATGTTTTTTTCTTTTACTGTCATCAATTTTGGTCAATGATTCCGGGTTACTGAAACACTAGGGAACATGACATTTTTGGCCACTCCTCCACTGCGCTAGGCTAAATAACTAGCCCTACCTGAACTGTTGCACCCAAGATGATAAAATGCTTATGGTATATTAGTCTCAAGAGCCCGCATCAACCTAGCCCATACCCACTCATTTGTGATTTGGACACATACAGTACATGCACGCGCGCGCACGCGCGCGCCCACACACACCCACACACACACACACTCACACACACACACACACACACACACACACACAGACAAGCACATACACACTATACACGCACAAACACCCGCACACACCCAAACATACACACACACACATTTTATTTTTAAATATATTTTTTGGGCTTTTTATGCCTTTCATGACAGGACAGTGGAGAGTGACAGGAAGCGAATGGGAGAGAGAGCAGGGGTGGGATCCGGAAAGGACCACGGGGTGGGAATCAAACCCAGGTTGCCGGCGTACGGTGCAGGTGCCCCAGCCAGTTGTGCCACAGCTGAGGCCACACACACATTTTTATACACAAAAGCAAACTCACACATGCACACACTCATTTACATGCACATGAGTTGCAGGAGTAGGAGATGGAGACAAATTGACAAGCGTGATTTATTTTTGCGGAGAGAATGTGCAGGACCGAGCAGCGATCATATTTTCTACCGCTATGCGGTACATCTAGTTTATTACTGGCGTTACTCATGTTACTCTGTGGGTATTAGCACTTCAAATGCTGGCATATTGTGTTGTAAACCTTTGTCAATGAACGTCACATTTAAAGGAACCATATGTAAGAAATGTATTTCAATTAATCATAAAATGGCCCTGATATGTCACTAGACATTAAGAAATCATGTTCATTTCAAATACTTATATCACTGACAACAGTAGTCCGGCCAGGATATTGTCATTTAAAATGTGAAGTTGCAGCCCTCAACTGATGTTGATGTTGTCATGTTGTGTTTTGGCCGGATGCGCCACCCTCCACCTATCTACTAATCACGAAGTCAGTAGTGTTTCG
This sequence comes from Alosa sapidissima, assembly GCF_018492685.1. Taxonomy (NCBI): domain Eukaryota; kingdom Metazoa; phylum Chordata; class Actinopteri; order Clupeiformes; family Clupeidae; genus Alosa; species Alosa sapidissima. Next base: position 14,691,041 of record NC_055958.1, read on the forward strand.
GCATCCAGATCCGGTTGCCAGCTCTGCCAGTCAGGGGGGAGGGGATACACCGCTCTACAGTAATTTGAAAGTGATTGCAGTACCAGTTTTGGCCACAATCTTACATACGGTTCCTTTAAAATTAAACTGTGTTAAACAGATGTGAACGGCAGGCTGAACACATCTGCAACAGAAGGAGGTTGCTACGTTAACTCCAGCTGCAAAGTCAGCCATGCTCACCAGCTAACACGATAATCCAGTTACTGTACAACAACAGTATGACAATTACGGGAAGATAATCGCTCATATTTTCGTTATTAGACCACTCGAAAATAGGCTATGTCAATCACTGGAGGTATTTTAATATTATGTTTTGTTTTGCTAATGCTGAGGCTTTCCTGTGGTTTTGATTAGCCTAATAATCTCTGAAACATCAATTGTAAACACTAAGGTGAAATGTGTTTCCGCCAGAACAGACAGAGGCATTATTATGCCACCAGAACAGACGTTTATCAGCTTTGAGGTAAAATAAAGTCTCCAGTCCTGTAAATTCACATTATGTAACATCCATAACGTCACTATCCATAACGTCACCATCTATAACGCACCATTAAAGGTTTTTAAAGTAAGAAAGGGGCACAATTTGTTAATTATACTTTACATTGATATAAATCAGCTTTGCACAGACACTTTAGACATTGCTGCATCAACATTGTATGTGTAGCATAAACTTTTCCTATAAAACGTTATGGATGTGACATGGCCATGGAACTTGCTGACTTAAAAACAAAAGCCTTACAAATGTAAGGAGCTGTGCTCTTAAGGCTAACTGAGCATACACATTGCTCTACCATTCCCTTGTCAATGTTAAATTTTTCAAATGATAACAATTTGTTGGAACCTTGAGTCCATTTATCCCCTTTTTAAGTATGTATAATATTGCCATGTGAAAACTGTTGTTTCTGTATGGTTGCACACCATATTTATGATGTAAAAAGAGTGTAATTATCCATGAAATTCAATCAAATCAGTTACAAACAATAAAATATAGACCTAAATGAACATTTTAACAATAGTTATATTTGTGTGTGCACAACTTTTTTTTTCCATGGTAAGGATGACCTTTGCATGGAATTGCCCCATACGTTTATTGTGCTGCAACGTTTCAACCCTGCTGGGTCTTCCTCAGGCAAATGGCATTCAGCAGTGGCTCAAGCATATACATACAGTAGAGCACAGACATGGTCAGCTGATCATGCGAAAGCTGAGCTCATTCAAACTACAACCCCAAAACAGAAAAAGTTGAGATGTTGTGTAAAATATAAATAAAAACATAATGTGATAATATACAAGTCTCGTAAACTCATATTTAGCAGCAAAAAGGACATGGACAACATATCAAATGTTGAAAATTAAAATTTGGACTATTTCATGGAAAATATATATTCATTTTGAATTTAATGCCAGTAGCATGTTTCAAAAAAAGAATTCAGTTGCTCAACAGTATGGGGTATTCTTAGTCATGTTTTTCATTCCATTATGCACCTAATTTGACAAATCTGGACTGCAGACAAGACATTTTAGCACCTGGACTCTTCGTCTATGGAGAAATACTATTTAAATATGTGCATAATTTAGTGATGAAAAATGACTTTTCTACGCTCCATATCTGTGACACGAACTGATCTGACCTGACTCGACCCGAGTTTGCGTGTTAGCTTGTGTGTGCCTATGGTGTATGCACTTATAATGATTCTCTACAACAACTTTTTACTGCATTGCCATGGTCAAAGTAAAGGCAAAAAAGGTGTTTCTTTGTTGAACAAATTGGGATGCAGTGTGAGCCTTGAATTGGTGCCATGTAGGAATTTGGTAGGATCTCAAAACCGGATTATGAACATGCTTTGCCATAGAGAAACACACGATAGCGTTGGATTATAATCATGCTTTGCCACAAAACAGACAAAAACGTGTCCAGTTATATGAAGTTATTATTTTGCTGTCACTTCGTCTGTTTTATAACCCAGAAGGATGTTATCTTAATATCAAATGATAGCTCTGTGTCTCCTCTTTCATCTGACATGCATGGCATATCTATCCGATCACGGGTCCGCGAGTAGCCTAATTCAAACGAGAGTAATAGGTGTGCAGCGGGATTGTGTACATGACGTTATTATTTTGCAGTCACTTCGTCTGTTTTTATAAGCCAGAAGGATCGATATACATGGTACCAATGGATAGCCCTGTGTCTCCTCTTTCATCTGATATGCTTGCCATATCTATGCAATCACAGGTTCGTGAGTAGGCCTAATTCAAACGTGCGCAGGTGACCGCAGAGAAGAACTATAGACTGTAAATATGATGCAATTTGATTTAATTTCATGATTTTTTATTTTCATACTTGATCATACAGACAAGTGTGTAGTCTCATTGGAAAGCCCCACTTCTGTTCTGTCACGCAATAAAGGTCTCATCTTGCTGCCATGAACAATTCCAGTAGCCTAGAAATCTAGACGCACCCTAGCGGCAGCATATTACATTTGCTGCCAGGGCTAGTCTAGCAACTCTCCGTTGGCTTGTGAGCTCGAAAAATTAAACTTCTATCAGGCCAATCAAATCGTGTATAGAGTCGTTTGGCGGGCTTTACATAATGATTGATGGCAGAGTTGCAACGGTTTGGCTTGAATTCCCTGCTACTTGAAAACAAAGAAGATGGATGTTGCTGTTGGCGAACAGTGTGACACGAGTTAAGCTTTTTTTAAGTTGGCAAAAGTTTGAACTAGCCAACTAGCTCCGCTGGTGGGAAAACGCATGGGACTTATAGCACTGTCCTATTGTGTGAATTTGGAATTTGAAAGACAACCAATTATCCCGCCCCTCAGACTGAGCACTGCGAACGGTGAGTGCCCAGACCCTACATTTTAATGTGGGTCTGGCTCGTCAGGCTACAGTTCCTACACTTTGCGTCATTCGGGTTCTATTAAACAAGCTCAGGCCCAGATAACTAAGACGGTGGTATTTTCTGTATCATGTCTCAATACAATTTTGGCTGCAATTTTTGAATTGAGAATTGAGTATCAATTCGTGCACATAGACAATGGTTATCAGAGGTTTTCCTGAGCCCATACAATGACAGGTCTGGAAACAGGTCTGGTGTTGATGCAGTGCCATCTGATGTCCAAAAGACCACAGCCAAAATGCCGCTATTACAATTGCATTGTTTCATCATTTGTGCACACTGGTTTACAAAGAGCGATGAATACCCCTACATCTTTACTTCTAAGAGACCCTGCCTCCCATGACACAACAATGCATGATCAGCTGACCATGGCTGTGCTGTATATGCTAGAGCCACTGTTGAATGGCATTTATCTGAGGAAGATCCAGCAGGGTCGAAACGTTGCATCACAATAAATGTATGGGAGAAATAGCAGAGTGTGGGCACCTCATTCTTTTAAGTTGCGATGCTGATCTTGTGAATGGACAATTAGTGTCAAGTGACATGTGCAGCATCCCTCTCACATGACGCACTGAAATAACCAGAGACAGGTCAGCGGTCCCACACATGCACAGCATGAGGATTCACCACCACAGACCACATTAAGCTCAGTACTGGGAAGTGTTTGTGTGTGCTCAGGCATATGATTGTCTTTGAAATAGATCGATAGACAGATAGATCCACAAAGGGCAATTGAAGGGAAATGTGCACTCTTTTGCACCCCTGTCAGTGCTGGGCCCTTAGAATCATCCTAACCCCCCCCCCCCCCCCCCCCCTCACCCCAGCGGCACCCACCCCTGGTCGAATGCACAATGTTTCCTCTTCATGTTAGATAACTGGGGGTCATGACTCAAGATATTCTATCAGTTATTGATCATTGACCAACCAGGGTAATGCACTGCATAGGTTCAAAGACATACAGTAGGCTGCATTTATGAAGCATATTTTGATTCCTCATTGCACTGAAAGAGTCTTCCACTTTGCATAATAATCATTCAAACCCATAGACACAAAAATTATATCAAGCAGCTGTTTTTGTGCTTTGCACAAGGACACCTATTTGAACCCAAACCCATCAGAATGGCCACAGACTGATTGCTTTACCTCCTCATAGTATCTCATGGTGAGGTTTCTGAATTGCAACCAGCTGTTTTGGTTTGTCCTGTAAGACGTCACTCGTCAGGACCAATGAGGGAACTGGGAGTGGTCGAAGGAAATCGTGAAGCTGTCCGCGCGCTGTTGGAAATAACAATTGATTATAACCTAATGATTCTGACCCCGCTAGATATGGAGAAGTTTCAGTCAACGTAATATTACTATCCATAGTAGGCCGATGTGGGCCTACCCATAATGCTGTTACAAGAATGCCTTCTAGCTATTTAATTAGACGCATCTTCCCCAAGAATAGTGTGCGAGGCCCTCCTCGGCCGATTAATTCGGGAGGCGCCTTCACTTGAGTAATGATCCTAGTGTGAAAGTCGGTCAGAGGCTATAGTGCTGGCCTGGACCACTATGCTCATCTGGACAGAACATCTTACCGAAGCTACAGAGGGTTCAGGGTGTGCTAAGGTTAGCTGTCTAATTCCAGACTACTAATAAAATCAGTGACCCACCACAGTACAATACGATGGCCAGTTCTCCTGGTAGCATGCCTACACTTTCACTGATTTAGCCCCCACGGCCCTGGAGACTAATCCTAGCCGTTCCTCCTGGCCCATCTTAAACTTGAGGGATATCTAAAGAAACTCTAGAAAACTATGCGGGTCAAAGCATAACAATTTAATTGTCAGACACAAGCTATTCATCCATTACATTATAGAAGGTACATCTAAACGAATAATGTGAAAGTTACGAAAACAGGTTAAAGGAACATTTAGGAAACCATATGAAGCAATCAGAGAATGAACATACCAGCTCAGAGGATGATGACTACACACCTTAGTGGTGCGGGACTCGGGAGATTCTGACTACAGAATGGCTCCTAGAATGCTCTGTGAACCTCACTTAAATACGGTAGGCTACCTAGTTTGTGGTTGGTTACATTGATATGGATCACATGATTGGAGGTCAGCTGATTTGGGATCACATGGTTGGAGGTCATCTGATTTGAGAGTACTTTGATGAGACTTGAGACCATTGTTGTAATGAGAGTGCATTAATCAAGACATGACAAGGTACACATTAATTACATTTCCTGCTTCCTAGTTAGTTTCTCCTGTGAAAAAGGCAAAGGTTAGAGATATAATCAAAAGTTGTTGTAGCAGCAATATGTGACAATGGGCCCACCATGAGGTCATACAATCATGTGGTAGGGTAATTAATCAACAGTTCACATGATCAGGAGTTTGATCAGTATAGAAACATTAGGACTCCTTACAGTCCTCTCTAGGCTGATACAGGAAGATAGCAGCACAAGATAGGGGCCCCCGTCCCTATATAGACCCTTAAACTGCATAAACAAACAGATGCATTCCTAAGGCCTGTCCGATGCCGATGGCATTGAAAACAACATTGAGCTAATGGTAACTTGGGGACAAGCTAAAAATAAAAAAACAAGTTTTTCAGTCGACATTTTGTAGAGTGTTACGCTAAAAGTCTGATTAATATTCATGTCAAAGTATCTGCGTTGGTTTTGAATGTTAAAAATGTGGTGAAGCAGTACCCTACTTTTAAAAATGTGGTGAAGCAGTACAGTGGTAAACATTCCCTGTCCCAAGTTCCTTGAAACATGTTGCTGGCATGAAATTCAAAATGATATATTTTCCATGAAATAGTCACATTTTCTATTTCAACATTTGATATGTTGTCTATGTCCTTTTTGCTGCTAAATATGGGTTTACAAGACTTGTATATGATCACATTCTGTTTATATTTGCATTTTACACAACGTCCCAACTTTTTCTGATTTGTACAATTAATTTATTGATTGCTTTTGAAAACAAGACCAGTCTTTTACCCCGGGCCCTGGAAGCCCTGGGCAAATGACAAAAGGCCAATAACAAAAATTGTTTGAAATTATCACAATTATGGGTATGTGTCTGTGAATGAGTGTATGTATGTATCAAGAATGGAAATTAAATATTTTTTTCCACTTACCACTGTGGCTGGGATTCCAAAATCTACCAGCCACTCAACCATTTTACCAGCCACTAGGCCTATGGTATGAAAATTTGATATCATGACCAAAATGATCACGGTTATAGGTATTATTGCGATATGATGATTTTTTTTCTAAATCTACCACCAGTGTTGGACATAACTCATAATTGGCCTGTCCTTCATGCCCAGTAGCAACAACTAAAGGTCAGCAGAACAGGGCCCGGTTCCCTGATAACGATGTATACATGTTATACCACACAGGGACAAACATAATATGTTATTAATAATTATTTAAGATTAGCCTAGATTGTTGCACTGTTTTCATGTTTGTTGCAAGATGTATGACCATATTAGGCTTAGGCTATACATCTGTCATGCCTATTCTTTGCTACTTGTGAAAGTCCCGTTGTGTGCTGTCTGCACAATAGTGTTTTGGGGTGTCACTGAAGAAGACGTTTGAAGTCGAGGAAGATGTCGAGTAAGATAGTGAGGAAATGTGTATAGGCTTAAATAACATAGCCACAGATTTTGACCTTATAATAAAAAAAGAATCAGAAACTATTCTGGCAATGTCTCGTTTCATACTTAATTGCATTTTAATCACATTATTATGGACATTAAATGTATGCTATTTTGTACGCTAAAATCCATTACAAGTAGCCTAAATATAATAAAGAATGGTAAAGTAAGTTTGTTGATATTTCCCTGTATGTCCTGCTGGTGACCTCAGTGAGAAGTACCTGTTACGACGCTCTTAGCTATTAATGAGTACTCTGGATCACTCATAGATCTGCGAGTGTTTTTACTCACAGTCCGCAAATCTTAAGACGTTTGTAAGAGGGACTTTACGACCTACTTAGGCTTATGATGATTCGGGGAACTGGGCCAGTGTCATAAAGGTGGTGTAGCTCCTGTCCTGGAGCTCCAACTTTATATACATCATCTAATTTTAATATTTACAGATATTTTTGTATATTGAGAGAATGTGCACTTATTTTAGTAAATTGTGTGCTCACTGCTCATCTTATTTTAATAGATTGTGATTGTGTGAACAATGTATTGTGTTCTTGTTTTACATAGTGCTCTTGTTTTATTAGATTGTGCACTCAATTTAGTCAATTCTTCAGTCATTCCTCTTCGTTGCTGTGGCCGTTTATGATCCAATCAGCAACATATCAACATACCAAGCAATTTCATAAAATAAACTAGCTCATCTCTATTAATCTAGCCTAATATATGGCTACATTGACAAACTCTTAGCCATGAGCTGTGTATCCTCTGATTTTGAGATGATTTTTCACAGCAAATAGTGGCTAGCACTAGCCTGACGAGCCAGACCCACATTAAAATGTAGGGTCTGGGCACTCACCGTTCGCAGTGCTCAGTCCGAGGGGCGGGATAATCAGTTGTCTTTCAAATTCCCTCTGCACGCAATAGGACAGTGGCAGTGCTATGAGTCCCATGCGTTTCCCACCAGCGGAGCTAGTTGGCTAGTTCAAACGTTTGCCAACTTAATAAAAGCTTAACTGTAATGTCTGGGCTTAAATGTAGGGTCTGGGCACTCACCGTTCGCAGTGCTCAGTCCGAGGGGCGGGATAATCAGTTGTCTTTCAAATTCCCTCTGCACGCAATAGGACAGTGGCAGTGCTATGAGTCCCATGCGTTTCCCACCAGCGGAGCTAGTTGGCTAGTTCAAACGTTTGCCAACTTAATAAAAGCTTAACTCGTGTCACACTGTTCGCCAGCAGCAACATCCATCTTATTATGACCGCCGCGCAGCGAAGCGGCGGTCATATAGGTTTAGTCAGATTTTTCTTTTTTTTTTCTTTTTCTTTTTTTTTTTTTTTTTTTTCTTTTTCGCATGCCCAAATTTCCGTCAATGATTCCCGGGACACTGAAAGACCGGGGTACACGAAACTTGGTGGACATGTAACCCCACATGGATAGCATGGAACCATCGTTTTTCGTTTTGATCTGTAGCCCCCCCACTGAATTGGACCCCCCGAAAGGAGGGTAGGGCAGACACAGTTTTCTGTTAATATCTCGAAAACCGTAGGGTTTAGGAGGACCATTTTTTTTTTGTATGTTGATCTCAAGGGGCCATGTCAACCCATTCCATAACCATTCATTTCATGTATAGCGCCACCTAGTTAAACACAAAAAAGTAAAAATGAGGTGGTGTAACTGAAGGTATCTGTGACCTAACATAGTCAAAACTGCACGAAATTGGAAGTGTAGGATCATTATGACACCCTCTGTATGCACGCCAAGTTTTGTGGAATTCCGTTCATGGGGGGCCACACAATAAATTAATTTATGTTACTATACACCAACTGGCCTGTAGGTGGCCGGAGACAGTTTTCTGTGAATATCTCGAGAACTGTAGGGCCTAGGAGGTCCACCTTTTTTTTGTATGTTGGTCTTAAGGGGGCATGTCAACCCATCCCATTACCACTTATTTCATGTATAGCGCCACCTAGTTAAAAATTAAAAAGCAAAAAATTAGGCCACCCAAATTATGACACCCTCTGAATGCATGCCAAGTTTTGTGTACTTTCGTTCATGGGGGGCCTTACAATAAAATAATTTATGTGTACATTTAGTGACGTACACCAACAAGGATTCCCGGGACACTGAAAGACCGGGGTACACAAAACTTGGTGGGCATGTAACCCCACATGGATAGCATGGAACCATCGTTTTTCGTTTTGATCTGCAGCCCCCCCGCTGGACTGGACCCCCCGAAAGGAGGGTAGGGCAGACACAGTTCTCTGTGAATCTTTTATGGTATGTTGGTCTCAAGGGCCCACATCAACCTGGCTCATAATCACTCATTTGTGATTTGCCCCCCCCGGTCAAAAATGAAAATGCAATATTATTCTGCTTTAATCGCCCCTATCTTCAGTTAAGATGTTCAGAACTGCACCAAATTTTATGTGTATGATTGACCTGGCATTCTCTGGGGGTCTGGGGGTATGCCAAGTTTCGTAGAATTTCATCCATGGGGGGGGGCTAAAAAAATTAGGTTATGTGTACATTTAGTGACTGTACACTCATTGGCCTGTAAATGGCGGTGCACACATATAAACATGCACACACACAGGCACCCACATACTATCGGTATTAGAACGGCCGATACATAATTACAAATTCAATAGGATCAAAAGAAAGCCAAAATATTCATCATCATCATCATGGCTGCATTTTCAGTATTGGCGATAAGTAGTCGTTTGTCCACTAGATGGCGCATCGTTGCAGTGAGACGTAATTTTTTTGGAAGTTAAAAGTGGGTTGAAAAAATAATGGACACTTCCTACAAGGACTGTAATTTACCGCAGCGAACATCTAATAAGGACAGGACGATGTTCACATGAAGTGTAAGTGAGGATGAAGTGAGGATGTTTATCGGACATGCTTGGTTTTTACTGCAGGTACGTTAATCTTGTAATATCAATAAGGACCTAGGTAATGTTACCGTTAGCGTTGGTTGAGTGATGGAGGCCCATTTGATTGATTGCATTTGTAGAAAACTATAAATGCGGTTATACCAAGCAAATTGATAGCAGCACTGTTTGTATCTTTCGACTGTCATTTATTGCACGTGATACAAAATCATTCTGTGCAATGGAAGATTTACCAACGTTACACCGGTCTGATACAGTTTTGCCTATACATGCGTGAGACTGAGACGCCTGTTTATTTTGTTTTAAGTGCGTGCAGGGTGTGAGAGGGGAATCGATGTGCTTTGATTCCAGCTTGGTAGTTGTAGTCTGTGAAATTAAAAAGCACGTGTGTGTGTGAAGTATCCAAACAATGACACCTTCATTTCATTATGGCTGCTTTAGCAACACACCTTAAGCTACTGTGTAGTGGGTCCCATTTAGAAGTGGCTACTTCATTCGCGCTTTCCTTGACTCATGGAGCTGCGTGAATTATTACAACTTTTCGCCACGATATGGCAGTTTAAGTCCGCTTGATACTGTAAATCGTAAGCCATTGGTTTCCAAAGGAGATTTTATTTGTGTCACCAGCATAGCCTATTGACAATTTATGTTGTAAATAGGCCTACCTTATAATCCTACCTGTAGCTTAGGGAAGCTAACAGCTTTCTATTAGGATCTAGTTTGTTAGTTACCGTTTTGTCATAACTCCCTGATGCATTTTTGCATTTAGAATAGCCAGAGCGTGTATATCTCAATCGGAAAATTAAACAATATCGGGTGCCTATGGACTAGGCTGGGTGAACCCAGCCTGATCTGCCCGCTATTTATTTTTTGATTTCTTAAAAGATTGAGCTTGGTCTGATGAAAGCCAGACTAGCCATGGACCTCAGTTAAACAATGCAAGACATGAATTCAAAACATGAATCAGCCTATATTTGCACTAACAATAACGGACAAAAGCTCTTCAACTTTGGCCCGTTAAAATGTGTATGAACAGTCTAGCGACGCATTTCATCAAGGCCCATTTGGACATGTCAGTTATTTGCACCACTGGTTAGATGTAAAACAGCATTTCGTTTCAGACTAGGCTACTGTTACTTAATTTGTGCATTAACAATAACGTTTCAGACTACTGTTACTTAATTTGTGCATTGACAATAAAGTATTACATGAACTAAAGATGACTAAAATCTTATGTAGAAGAAGAAACATTCACAAAAAATCCATCCATCCAAAAATGACCTTTGTTTTTGATAGCTGTTGAAAACGGCATGGAACTGACAGAGATGTTTTTGTTTAAAAATACATAAAAAAAATAAAAAATAAATAACATTATGCTGATACCTTTTGCTTTTCCCAAATACAATGTAGCCTACAGGTGTAAGTGACCTTTCATCAATCCAGTTGCAATGGATGAACTGTGATGAACTGCCCTACTTGTGTTGTAATTGTTTAGAGATTTTAAAGGTTTTATAACAATGCTACATCTTCTTTGGCTATTCTACAATCTATTCACCTTTTCAGCACCAGGGTACTTTCTGTGCAGCCGCACACACACACTCAGGCATGCCAAACAAGCATACACAAAAGTTTCAAGAGTGGGGGGTGGAGTAAAATATGGAGACAAATTAAAGTGTGATTTATTTTCGCGGAACGGATGTACAGGACTGAGCGGCGGTCATATTTTGTACCGCTATGCGGTACATCTAGTTTGTTTTCAAGTAGCAGGGAATTCAAGCCAAACTGTTGCAACTCTGCCATCAATCATTATGTTAAGCCCACCTAACGACTCTATACACGATTTCATTGGCCTGATTAAGTTTCGATTTCTGGAGCTTACAAGCCAACGGAGAGTTGCTAGACCAGCCCTGGCAGCAAATGTAATTTGCTGCCGCTAGGGGCGCATCTAGATTTCTAGGCTAGGACTGTTTAAAAGATAAGAAAAATCCAGTGGTGTAGTGGGGATTTTTAAAGTGGGGGTACGCTATGTTAATAACATCATTGCAAAAACTGTCACACTCGCACCTCCACATAGGCCTACATCGGTACGAATGTCTATCAAATGCGTCTGTACGTAGCTCATAACCGCTTCGGTGTGTCGCCATCGTCTTGATGTCCCCCCTCCATTCTGTGATTGGTTCCTTGTTGAGGTGAAAATCAGGTCCATGGAATCCAGGCTGCCTAGCAGCACGAATAAAATCATGTGCGTAAGGCAGCCCAGGCTACACACTGTGGGCAGTGTAGCTCAATTTGAGGGGGCGTCATATCAATGTCATTGCAAATGATTAAAATGCAGAGGTGCACAGTCAATGAAACAAAACAAAAAAATAACAGAAAGACCATTGGGCAGGCAAGTGCCAGTCATTGCTGTCTTTGAAAAGTTTTTGTTTGGATGAAAGTAGCTGCACCAATCGTAAGTTTTTCCTAAAGTTGTTTAGTGCGCAGATTCACCGTTGGGTCATTACATGGTTATTGTAACGATTTGATAGCAACACATTCAGTTGTCCAATCAAAGGTTTATTCGCGGAAGCGGGAATCAGCCAAACACATCACCAAGTTTGTTAGCAATACATTGTGCACATAATCTATTAAAATAAGACCACAATTTAGTAAAATGAGCACACAATTTACTAAAATAAGTGCACATTCTCTCAATATACAAAAATATCTGTAAATATTAAAATTAGATTATGTATATATATATATATATTTTTTTTTTTTATTGAGTTTTCTTTGCTCGGGGAATCACATTGTTTACATCAGTTATATTTTAAGGTCAGAAAATAACAGTTCTTAAAAAATAACAAGTATTTTGATGGTTGAAGCAGAACATTAGATCTCATCAGGTGTCTTGTATAAGTACATTTCTATATGCATTCCCCCGTATAAGAATACATGTGAACATACATTCAGACCCGCACACACCCACACACAAACATACATACATACATATACATATATACACAGCCAGAAGTCCATGCAAGCGCATATGGAAATGCATAAATGTGCAAGTACAATCTTACATTCTTGTATGTTTACGCCAGCACACACCGTACATACATACATACAAGCATGCGTACGGCAATTCATACATACTCAAGTGGCTACATACAGGTATATATTCATAAACACTCATTTACATTATCTCATATATGCATACCATACAGGCCACAAGTCAATCTACATTATCTTCCATCAGATCATTATTACATTTGAAACATAGATCACAGTCATCATTTATCGTGTGATCTAACTATAGCATGCAATATTACTGTGGATTTTTTTTAAAAATTTTGTGCCAAATGTTTGGGGTACCTATGTATATAGAGTTAGACATTTGTTCTAGACTCAATAATGTTTCAAATGTTTGTAGCCATGTTCTTACATTAATGTTGATAATGGTCTTCCAATTGACTGCTATGACCTTCTTGGCACTCATCAGGCCAATAGATACAGTTTTTTTCTTGAAGGGGGGCCAGTACATATTGTCCATATAATTAAAAATGCATAATTTAGGGTCTAGAGAGATCTTTTCTTTAGTAATCATAGATAAGTTTAATATGACATTCTTCCAAAATGTTTGTCATTTAGGGCATTCCCAGATCATGTGGAAGTACTGTAGGTTCCTTTCACTTTGTTGCAGTGCCAACAATTGTCATCATTCTGTAAACCCATAAGTGCAAGTTTCCTTGGAGTGTAGTATATTCTATTGACAAACTTAAAATTTATAGTTTTATTGCGTGCAGAATTGGATATCTTATGCATTTTCTGCCAAATTGATTGCCAACTGTCTGAATCTATATTTGTCTTTAAATCTTTCTCCCAGATCTTTTCTAACGATGTAACAGCATCACTTTTACAGTTGTTTATTATCTTATAAATGTTGCTGCTCAAGTGTGTCCCCTTTTTCATTATTACCATAAGATGTTTTTCTATATTGGATAGTTCTGGGAGTTGTATGCGTTGTCCAAAACGTTTTGTAAGTTGTGATCTGATTTGAAGGTATAACCAGAAGTCTTTGTTTGTAAGTTCAAAATTGTTTTTCAGTTGTTCAAAGGACATTATAGTGCCTTCAGAAAAAAGGTGACCCAGTGTACAGAGCCCCTTTCTTTCCCACTCCTGATTTTGCAGTGTTTTCTTATCAACTGTAAAGGCGAGAGGTGTGGTTCAAATTGTAGCATGTTTTGTAGAAGGTTTATTATGTCACATGAGAATTTTATGATAGGATTATCTACATTCCTCAAATATTTGGTATTGAACCACAATGATTTTAGAGAAATTCTGTAGTTGTCTGAAAAAATTTTGAGCTCTATATCCTCCCAAATTGTTGATTCAGTATATATATAAAAAAAAATTAAAAAAAAGATTATGTAGGCTATATAAAGTTGGAGCTCCAGGACAGGAGCTACACCACCTTTATGACACTGGCCCAGTTCCCCGAATCATCATAAGCCTAAGTAGGTCGTAAAGTCCCTCTTACAAACGTCTTAAGATTTGCGGACTGTGAGTAAAAACACTCGCAGATCTATGAGTGATCCAGAGTACTCATTAATAGCTAAGAGTGTCGTAACAGGTACTTCTCACTGAGATCACCAGCAGGACATACAGGAAAATATCAACAAACTTACTTTACCAAACAAGACACCATTACATAGGAAACACAAGGGAAGTCAATAAAACAAGCACGATACACGAACAGGGTTGTCACATACAATACACCGGGTAAAACGTAAAGAAAGACTACACAAGCTAACACATAGGCCTACATGACACGGAAAACGCAATTACACTCACTAAAACCGACATTACACAAACCAGCATTCACACACATTGCATTCTGGGAGGCTAGCACTCAGTCCAAAAGGCACCGACGTTACAGGTTATAGCCTATCACTTATATTGGAGTCCCCTCGATAAAAATCAATCGTATTACTCACACATGCTTATCGTGTCATTTTGACCACTGGATTAGCCTACCTGCTTTCTGCAAAACACAAACGAAGGAATTGCAACAGTGGGCCATGAAGATGCTTGCTAGATTCGGATACAGGCAGTTGTATAATCTATGGTTTTCTAGCCACTTTCTAGCTACTTTCGGGTAACGCCGTTATGCATGGTGGAGTGCTACAGCATTCTCGTATTTAATTTTATGACAAAGAGGCCTAATTTGAGACGTTTGCGTGATGCGTTGTTATCACTGCTAACAACGCTTGTTATATTAAAGCTACAGTTGTCAAGATTTTTTTGATCATATTCAGGGCTTTGAACCAGAATTTTTTGCTAATTGGTTCGTTCTGAACAGAAACAGTATTTTAACGTTTCCGGTTTGGTTCTCACCCTAAAATTGGCGTTCCCGAACCGAACAAAAAAATATTGTTACTGAACCGGTTAATAACGTTCCATGTCAGCTGTCGGACAAAAATATATGTATTCTTTCAAACTGGCTATTAATAGTCACAATATTGTCTTTTAGACTCTATCTTACAACAAACATAATAAAACACTAGGCCTCTGCTTTATCATCAGAGAACAAGGTAGAATACTCATCCAATATGTCATCTTGTAACACATGTGCATGCAAGCATACACCAGTGTTTTCAATGCTGTCATATATACAGTATATTTTTGGTGGGTACTGTAATATTGGATTCTTGGATGCTTTCCCATTTTCTAAATGCCAAAATGAGGACTATTACATTTTTCCAAATAAATTAAAGTTATAGCCTTAACATTAATGCTAGTTTATGTTACAATGTTCATCACGGCCTAGTAAAAAGAGAAAACAGGTGAAATGAAATCATTGAGATTTGGAGACTTACAGTTTTCCTCAGTCGCTTTGGTGCTATTCTCACATCACTAATAACATTTGCACAGCAGAGTGCATTTCTCAAAACAATTAGTGCAAACTGCAAAACCTAGTGGATAACCTGAAAAAGCATGTCACTTGCTCAAAATGGATAGCCCATTCCTCAAAAGCAAGTCTTCATGTCAATGAAACTGCCAGTGTCATCAAAATGAGAAGTCTTGACACCATCGTTTATGAACAAGACAGTCAAATGGCTTTGTCATGTTTTCATTATGACAGTTTATTCTCTCAGTGTTTTCCAATGCAAAAAAAAAGGTCAGAACTCGGTGACACTACCTGAACATGCTCAAGACAGCACTATACACTACTTATACAGCCATTTGAAAACTACAGTAAAGTTAGAAATTGCTGTAGTTAGGGGAGTAAGTGAGTACAAGACACTGAGTATGTACGTTTCACAGTTTGATATGCTCTTTGCAATTCTATAGCATTGTGACAGAATTTGATAACTAGTTCACCAATTTTGTATGTAATGACTCAAGCAATGAAATGAAGACTATTAGTTTTATTGGGAATGACTATTCAGCATCCATAAGTATAATTAATTTTGACTGACATGACAAAGCAACTGATACATGTCCAAAAGCATTTGCAATTTCTTCAGAGGAAGGAGAAATTGCTACTATGTGCACAAATGACTAAATGTTGTGGAGGTTGAACTAATAGTCATGAGAATTTTCATTCTGATCTGAGAAAAGCACCAAAGCGACTGAGAAAAACTGTAATAGGCCTTTTGATTGCCTGCTAGTGGCAAGCTCCGTCTGTCTGCACTCTCCATGTATTCATTGAATGACAGGAGGTGACCCTCACCATTTTATTGAAGACACAAACCTTCCCAGGAAAACCGGTTACCACTATTTTAAAAATCGTTTCTGTTCCGGAACATACTGTAAAAAAATCATAAAGTTTCTGGTTTCATTTTTGTTCCTAGCAAAATGGCAAAAGTTTCTGGTTTTCGGTTTCGTTCCATGAACCGGTTCAAAGCCTTGATCATTGAAACCGACACTATGCTCCGACAGAACAACATAAATCAGCCGCATCAAACCCACACTTATACCTCCACCTATAGCCTGTTATTTGTTTTGCAAAAATCCACAGCTCCCGGTTGTTCGGGTGCTCGGTGGTAGTGGGGGAGGGGCATGAGAGTTGTAAACATTCAAAATTTTGACTAAGTCCTCTCAATCATTTGCCAACTGATTTGCCAACTGCAGCTTTAATAAATGCATATTAAAATGGTCAAAACAATGCTCCAAGAAGTGTGTGTGTGTGGGCCACGCCCACTACACCCCTCTTTCATGTGATAGCCTATCTTTGTGATGAGTAGGCTACTTCAGGAGTAGTTCAACAAACAAGAATGGGTGTCTGTCTGCCTCATAGCTCTAAATGTGTGTTCCATGAAGGTCACAGGCCAGATTAAATTGTAGGCCTACAGCGAATCAACAAGAGAAAACTGCACTGAGAACGTTGATATTAGACCAGATATTAGACCTACCTGCTGTTGGTCTGAAGAGCCTATCTGTTGTTAAATTCGTCTCCTATGGTTTAGAAACAATATGCTGTGGTCATCAACAGAAAATGAACGGATTGAAAAAAGAAGAATGGATTAGGCGTGACATTTCTTGTGTGTGCATGAGAGCGTGAGATTGGTGCTGAAAACATGAGTGTCACGCAAGATACATCAGAGTTGTCATTTGTCAACCCTTGATGAGGGCACATACAGTGCATACGGACAGGGCTGGGCGGAAGGCATGGCCAATCTGGGCAATTGCCTAGGGCGCCAAACTACCCGGGCTACAACATTGAAAACACATTGATTGTCAAATAATGGCATAGCCGGTTTATGAGCAGCAAGTAATTAATTTTCAGTTATAGGCTATTGGTTAAATAACAGTCATGAATGAGACGTTCAAAGACTAGGCTAGTGCTGCACTGCAGAATACAGAAAAGTGCACAGATTGAAAAATGTTTCTCCCCCATTATGGTGCTGATTTTCAGCCTGAATCACCAGGTTGCTAGCAGTGGAACGTAGAGGGTGTCACCGAATCAGGGGAGCCCTGAGCTTGTTTCCCCGAAATAAGACAGTCCTAATGTCACGTTTAAATGCACACCTAACAGACGGAATCGTATTCAATAGGTGGTCCAATATCTGCATACCGGTAATAGCCTGTAGGCTAATAATAACACGTTTATGTTACTAGAAAGCCTATTTTGCTTAATTGTAGGCTACCTTTTTTCTGTGTCGCAATTGTCCCGCAAAATTTATTTATTTTTCCGTGCATACGGAAAGTATTCACAGCACTTCACTTTGTCCACATTTTGTTGTGTTTCAGACTCATCTTAATATGGATTCAACTATTTATTTTTCTCATCAATCTACATACACACAATACTCCAACACCCCACAAAATAGCAAGTGTTTGGAGTGTTTTGTAAATGTATTAAAAAATAAAAGACTGAAATATACCATTTACATAAGTATTCACACCTTTTGTTATGACACTTGCCATTGAGCTCTGGTGCATCCTACTTCTATCAATGGTCCTTGACATGCTTCTACAACTTGATTGGAGTCCACCTACAGTGGATGCCTAATTCACTTGACATTATTAGGAGAGGCACACATCTCTTTATATAAGGTCTCACAGTTGACGGTCAGAGTGAAAACCAAGCCACATGGTCGAGAGAATTGTCCGTAGACCTGCGAGACAGGGTTGTGTGAAGACAGATCTGGGGAAGGGTACAATAACATTTCTGCAGCATTATAAGTGCCCAAGAGCACGGTAGCATCCATCATTCTCAAATGGAAAAGTTTGGAACAACCAACAGTCTTCCTAGATCTGGCCGCTCAGCCTAACTGAGTAATCCGGAACAATGGACCAAGGACCCAATGGTCACTATGAATGAGATCTAGAGTTCCTTTCAAGAAGATGAGATAAGCGTAAAGAACGACAAAACAAAGACTGAACTATTTGGACACAATTCCCAGTGGTAAAAACTAGGCACTGCACTGATGCTTGTCCTTCTTTACGCTTCCTTCATCTTCTGTGTGTAGATTGATGAGAAAAAATAAATAATTGAATCCATTTTAAGATGAGTCTGAAACATAACAAAATGTGGAAAAAGTGAAGCACTGTGAATGCTTTCCGTATGCACTATATACAAACAAAACGCAAACTCTTTATGAGTGCAAGTAGGCTACCAGGAAATTATTGGGTCATTCCTCTTCGTTGCTGTGGCCATTAATGATCCAGTCAGCAACATAACCAGACAAACCGCAAACCCTTGATGCGAGCACCCACAAATACATACTAATTCTTTAGTCATTCCTCTTCGTTGCTGTGGCCATTTATGATCCGATCAGCGACATATCATAATACTAAGCACAATCATAATACCAAGCACAATCATAAAATAAACTAGGTGTACCGCAGAGCTGTGTGTGTGTGTGTCTTTATGTGTGTGTGTGTGCTTACATGCGTGCATGTGTGCTTGCGTGCATGTCTGTGTGCATGTGGGTGTGTCTTTATGTGTGTGTGTGTGTGTGTGTGTGTGTGTGCGTGCATACGTGTGTGTGTACGTGTGGAATTCCACAAAACTTGTCATGCATTCAGGCGGTGTCATAAATAGAGTCACTTGAAATAGAGTACCGAAGCCATGACCTAAACGAACTAATCTAGGTAACCATAGTGGTGACTTTCTTAATTTATTTAAATATTTGTTTGTTAAACGTTTCTAAGATATTAGTACTTTTTTTTTTTTACACTGTAGAAATCACATACTACACCTAGGGTTGCCACATTTGATTTGTGAAAATCAAAAAAGTTATGATTTTCATTAATGTTAAATAAACTTTTAAATAGCCTTTAATTATACTAGGCCTAATACTGGTTTAAAATTATAATTTATTAACAAATGCTGCAAATGCTATACTGTTTAACTATAAATGGTGCATTCATTGTCACTTTAAGGTCACTGAGTCTAAACAGTTCTTATAATGCCCTTTCACCAGCTCTTTTAAGATATAAGGCTAATCCATAAAACATTAACAATACTATGCATAATACTAAGTTGTTACCCCCTCCGAAAAGTTACCCATTTTCACCCTGTCGGCGTTGTGTAGGCCTACTGTGTATCTCTTTTTCTTCGCCTCTGGCCCTGACTTTGATTGTAGGCCTATATCCTCATCCGTCTCGCGCCCCACTTTATCAAACCAAATTTAACCTCCTTGAGACCAACATATGAAAAAAAGTTGGTCATCCTAGGCCCTACGGTTCTCGTGATATTCACAGAAAACTGTGTCTTGCCTACCCGCCTTTCAGGGTCCCAGTGCGGTGGGTGGACGATGAATCAAAATAAAATCAGTGGTTCCGTGTTATCCTTGTGGGGCTACATGCCCACCAAGTTTCGTGCAGCCCGGTCTTTCAGTGTCCCGGGAATCGTTGACAGAAATAAAATAAAAAAGCGCTTATTAGGCTACTCCATGTGCTCCCTGAGTCCTTGCTATTTCAATCCCATGATTCAGCTTTACATCCCCAATCGTCTACTGCGGTCCTCATGTTGGTCAAGACTCTATTCCTCAGTAGTTCTTGTTGGTGGAATGAGTTGCGTGTTCTGCTTTTCTGAGATAGTTTTGGATCTTTCAATGGTTGTCTAAAGACTTTTCTGTTCAGTTTACACTTAATTAATTCTTAGAGTTATGGTTTGTGTATTTATACAACCATCTCAGAAGAGAAGCACCCCTCCTCCTCCCCCTCCACTCCCCTCACCCCCCCCCCCCCCCCCCCCCATCATCACAGCTGATCAAGTAAGTTATCTTTTAAAAAATCTTCATCCTCGTAAGGCAGCCGGGCTTGACAGACTGTGTCCAAGGCTACTCAAGGCCTGTGCTGTTGAACTGGGGGAGCCACTGAAGCACATCTTCAACTTGAGTCCACGTCTCGGACAAGTTCCAACACTGTGGAAGACATCATGTCTCACCCCCGTCCCTAAGAAGCCACACCCCAGTGAGCTTAATGACTACAGGCCTGTCGCTCTAACATCACATGTGATGAAGACAATGGAGCGACTGGTCTTAGGTATGCTCAGACCCCAGGTACGCCATGCACTAGACCTGTTACAGTTTGCATACCAGGAGAAAGTGGGCGTGGACGATGCCATCACTTATCTTCTACACAGGACACATTCTCACCTAGACAAGGGGAAAAGTGCTGTGAGAATCATGTTCTTTGATTTCTCAAGTGCTTTTAACACCATCAACCCCTCAGACTGGGAGACAAGCTCTTGCAGATGGGTGTGGACGCCAAAGATTCTAGAACAGAGCAAGATGGATTACTGGCAGGAGAATACATTGGAAATGTTGAAGTACGTTCTATGACTCTATGGGCGCCATTTTAGTAAGCTCAGGTGTCGTCACAGACGCTGGCTACAGTGGGAAATTATTTCCGAGGGTAAATTAGGCTAGGGCACTGACATCTGTCCATCATCCACCAAAACTAAGTTCAATGAGCCGATAGCCAGTGTTGGAGATAACGCGTTACTGTAATTTCGTTTCGTTCAACTTTATTGGGAAACAAAGTAGTCTAAAGGTAAATTTAAATTTCAGTAATTCGTTACAGTTACTGAATAACTGTAACGTCCATTCCTGCATTAGGTCTAGGCTACTCACAATATCTGTCTAGCCTATTAACTTAGCCTATTGTCTCCATGATTGCTTATTTATTTAAAATATGGATTAGCCTTGATAGCCTAGGCTACATTATTCATAGATGTCCGTAGTGTAGAGCACGCATTCTCTCCCTGCACCTCTCTCCCTCAAACGGGTTCAGCCTGCATCTCCCCTAAGCAAATCAAAACGGTGGCTTGTGCAATAACTTTTCATGCAGACTTCAACTGGCGAGGTGTAGCCTACACAACTTTGTTCAAAATTGATGCATTCAAGTTGACTTTGCAAAGTTAGTATTATAGCTTTCCTTCGTTTAGGCCTACGCTCACCATCTTAAAAAGACGCGCAAGTCAACACTGCGCTGAAACTCAAGAATCAGTCAAATCGCGAACAGCCACGTTTAATTGTCAGGTGTGATGACATGCGTTCATATTCCACTTTTTATGTCATAAACGTTGCATGCCTATGGAAAGGTTTTGTGGTAGGATTGTCCAAATGGTCAAGCTGTTGCTTTAATTTGTGTTTTAATTTATCTGACGCACCGATGATGGGTTCATCAGTTTTGCGCAAGTTTAAAACGTTTAGCCGACTGCATAATTTGTCATTTTCGTTCTATAAGTTCCACTTTTCATGTCATGAATGTAACATGCCTATGATAAGGCTTTGCAGTTGTACAATATGGTCAATTGTCTCAACTGAGATTCATGTGACGCGCGCACTGATGCTGGGTTCATGCACTTGGCCTAGAACAGGAAAATTTTGGAGAGGGAATGAGAGAATGAAAGCACGCAAGACACACTTTTTAATTAAACGTATGCCTAATTTACAAAGACATCGTAAACACTGAAAGTTAATATTTACACCACGGGTCTCACGTCGCTCTCAAGCTCAGTCGCTTGCTGCTCTTTTGAATTTGCGAGAGGCTGAAGCAGTCATACACATTTGCACAATTGTTGCCGCGACGCAGCCTACGAATTTAATAAAAAGTAAATAATGCTTAATTAAATAAAGGCATGTGCTTACACAGCCTATAAGTAAATAAAAGAGCCCGGTCATAATTTGAGGATTTAGTTGGCTGCAGCCTGTAAATAGGCTAATGATTTTGAAATGATTTGAAAACGAACTTCTGTGGTCATATGCATTTTACATAGGCAAGCAGGACAATCTGTTCACCCTGTACACATCTGACTTCTGCTACAACACCGAGTCATGCCACATGCAGAAGTTTTCTGACAATACTGCAATTGTGTGTGTATCAGGGACGAACAAGAGGAGGAGTACAGGAGCCTGGTGGAGGACTTTGTGCAATGGTGCAAACTCAATCACTTTCAACTCAATACTTTAAAGACCAAGGAGATGGTGGTGGATTTCCGCAGGTCTAAGCCCGCTCTGCTACCAGTCTCCATTGATGGGGTCAATGTGGAGGTGGTAAGCACCTACAAGTATCTGGGTCTCCACCTGGACAACAAACTGGACTGGTCAGCCAACACTGACGCACTCTACAAGAAAGGGCAGAGCAGGCTGTACTTCCTGAGGAGGCTGCAGTCCTTCAATGTGTGCAGCAAGCTCCTCAGGATGTTCTACCAGTCTGTTGTTGCCAGCATCCTCTTCTATGCAGTGGTATGCTGGGAAGGAAGCACAAAGAAGAAGGATGCTGGGCGACTTGACAGTCTGGTAAGGAAAGCTGGCTCTGTAGTGGGAGCTGAACTGGAGTGCATCACTTCAATATCTGACAAAAGGACCCTGAACAAACTGATCAACATCTTGGACAATGAATGTCATCCACTCTACAGCACTATTAAAAAGCAAAAGAGCTTGATCAGCTGGAGACTTCGCTCACTGCCATGCACAACTGAAAGGCTGAGGAAGTCATTTGTCCCCAGGGCCATTGAACTGTTCAATGCTTTACTAAAGGGAAGAGGAGAGATAGACTTCTCTGCTTAGTCTGTCTGCCTCTCCACCTTCTTCATGTTTGAGTACTGACTGCCCACTTCTGCTTTACTACTGTTTTACTAATGTCCACAGCCTAATGTTTTTACTACGGTTTTACTGCTACATTGTTTTTCATGCTATATTAGCACACATGGACCAATGGTTTCTGCTACAATACTGAATGCCTGTAACCCTATTACCTCAACCTGTTCTTGCACTGACATAGTTTTTTTTTATATTACCTTGTCTACGTTATACTTTACTCTCCTATTTGTCCATATTATTTATGCTGGTCTCTAGACCTTATTCTTGCACTGTTGCACTGTTGGACTACTGTTGGACTTCTTTTTGCACCTTCACCATGACACTCACTCTCTTGAGCACCTTACCATGCACACAGAACTACTGTTTTAATTTATATAGTATATTTAGCATTTAGTTTTGTTAGTTTTTCTTATCTTCTACTGTCTCTATTGTACAGTGGAGTTTGGTTATATGTTTATAATTATACTTATACTTATATTTACCATTTCTGCTGTAAGTGCATGTTGTGTGTGATGTCTATATGCTACTGAGACCTTTGAATTTCCCCTTGGGGATCAATAAAGTATCTATCAATCTATCTATCTATCTATCTATCTATCTAATTTCAAATTGCTTATTAATCAATGAATTTGCTTATTACTTTATATGAGTTTTTTTTTTATTGTAACAATGACATTGGTTAAATACTGTATAATCATAAATACACATTGACATTAACACAAGGGAAACACAAATATATTTACAAATATTCAGACTGGTATTATTATACTCTCATAAGACACATGCTAGTCAGGCTAGTGCATCTTTCATCATAGTGCATCATAGTTCTTGAATTTCCCCTGGGGATCAATAAAGTATCTATCTATCTATCTATCTATCTATCTATCTATCTATCTATCTAAATCAGGGATCGAAGTTTCAACACACAATCTAGAAGGAGAACACATGACTACTCTCATAATCTTGCAATCAATATATTCAGCCTATAGGATCCCATGGGCTTATAGGGTAAAAGATAGCTGAAAAGAACACTAGCTGACACAGATAGCCTGGGAATACCAATACGACCTTTCAGCAAATTTGGGATTTGCTCTGCAGGTCCGTTTGGCCAAGAGACCATTGAAGCCCATTTCCAATGTCCCTGGGCATGCAAATACAATCGCTAACCCGGCATGGACGTGTATTTCTTTGGAATTGAGCAACTGTAACATTTGTACAAATTTACGTTTAATTTCACTGTTACCACCCTGCTGAAAGTCGTAAGTAAAATAACCGTTTCCACTCCCAATTGTACAATTTAGAAGGTAGGCCTATGGTATTCCCAGGCTATGAAACAGAGAGTCTGCTTTTCAAACTTCAGAGCATATCAGCAAATTATGTTCTGTCCTTCGCTGGTGTGCAGTATTAGGCCTATTGCATAAACATAATGTCAGAGAGAGAGAGAGAGAGAGAGAGAGAGAGAGAGAGATCAAAACGTGTAAAATGAGGTCTTCCAATACGCAGCCAGCGATCAGCTCCCCCTGTATTTGGTCTTTCATGACGTCAGAAGTGCCTTTATAGCCTGTCCGCCTCTCACAGTCGCACAGCTCTGTGCTTGGGTAGGCTACGCTGTGCACAGGTGGATGCGCTTCAACTTCAGAACGTTTCTTGGCGGCATCATATGGAATGTTGTGACATTTTTTATACTTCAACTGACAAAGAAATTATTTTCTAATTCGTTGGCTAACTAAAATAGTTGGCCAAATGTTTGTTAAGCGCTGTTTTAGACTAAATATCCACCATAGTAGATAGTACGCTAGTTGTAGGCTAGTTGAAATGATAATGACGGTAATAACAACGTATTGGTTGATGAGTGCTGTGAAGGACAACAATAAGTCAAACTACATCAGCCCGCAAGAATATCTATATAAACATACAAAAGACCGTTAATAGGCTGGTCAAATATAACGGGGCACCTACACAGAAGTCACGGGACCCCACTTCTTATCAACTGTATCGTGCGCGGATGGGATTTCAATGGGAACTGTTTTTGTCCGATAGAAGTTCCACAGCCCAGGCTTTTTTCGTAATTAGCCTGTCCAGAAAGGCGCATCCACTGAAATATCAGGACGTCTGTTATAAAGTTCGTTTAGGCTACATCATGTAATTGTTGGTCTCTAGCAAACAAAATCGACGGAGTCAACAGGTTTTTAACGGGCTCTTTGAGCGAGCCTGTCATGTCTGAAGGAGAACACGCAAATTGGTTTAATGAGCCAAATTAAAGAACATTGTCCAAAATGTTTTCTGAATTGGCTGACTTGAATTACAGCTTTAATGTGAGTGAAGAGGACTCCTTCCTGGACCACTGGAACGCAACTTCCCACACACTTCCCCGTGTGGGATTCATCGTCATTTCAGTGATACTGGGGTTTATTATGACCTTCGGGTTCATCAACAACTTTGTAGTGTTGATCCTTTTCTGCAAGTTCAAGACGCTGCGGACCCCAGTGAATATGCTTCTCTTGAATATCAGTATTAGTGACATGTTGGTTTGCCTTTGCGGGACTACCCTCAGCTTTGCGTCCAGCATCAGGGGAAGATGGTTTCTCGGGAAACACGGCTGTAGTTGGTACGGCTTCATCAACTCGTGTTTTGGTGAGTAGCCTACGTCCTTACGTCCTTTAATTACAACGCAACCTTGCCGAGGGATGGATGTAGCGTGCAGGGTATAGGGCATACTGTACATCACTTTACGGAGCACAGCCTCGATTTCAGTTTCGATTTCCAAACCAGTGAAGCTTTCATCAGAAAATAAGTTAAAATGCTTGCCATCAAACCATGCAAAAAACCAACCCCTCACTGTGTTTGAACTGGGTCTTAATTTGGAACGTTAATTTGCTGGCATGTTTGCAGCCAAGCCCTGAATTGGCTCTGAATCCATGCTCAAATCTATTTAGTAGGCATAGCCTGCCATTGAAAACATTCCCTGGAAATTAAGGGCTTTCATGCCGCTTCGTGTCTTGATAGCGGTATCCAGGGCATTACTGTATTGCCCAGGTGATATTGCAGTATTTAAGCATGCTGAAATAGTTGTGGATATAACAGGAAAGACCAATGAAAATGAAGCCTATGTGCTTCCCTTGTCAACAGGTTGCAACTTGAAAGAATCGGCTATACACACTCACCAGTGGGTGCACTGAAAGTGATTGAAATTGCCCAGAATAATATTGAATCCTGCTGTGCAAACATAGAACTTAGTATTAAACAAGGACCATGGGCTCTGTCTGTTGAGTGCATCTGCCTGGACCTGGCCTAAATCCAATAAAATTGCATCACTGCTTCATAGAATTTATTGTAGAAAACAGGGCATGCATGCATTGTCTCAGTTATTTCATCACGCTTGTGATGTACTGGTTGCGTTTTATTTTTTCAGTCACAGTGCATTGAGTTGAAATGCCCTCAAACCAGTAATTTAACCTGTATCCGCATGACATTTTGCCCTTTATGTAACTTAATCTTCAGCATTTTCACATTAAGTCCATGGCATGTCCGTGTCAGTTACTTGTAAATTACGTGGACCAGTCCCTGAGATTAGATAGAACTGCTGAGATTTATTAACCATTTTGAGCCAGAGACATTCTGTAGAAATGAGATCAAGCTGTGAAGAGATGAAGGTAACCGTATCCAACTCCCATCACAATCCTCTCATATAATCAGGAATGCCACAGAGCAAGGATAAATAAGAACTCCAGGCCTGGAATACCCACCCAGACATCACAGGCAGAACACTGTAAACTTCTTCCTGAACAATACTTAATTATTTTTGCAGAGCATATGATTCGCTTTTTGAGTGCATATGTGGTGGCTTCAGGGTACACCATTTCCATTTATGCTGGGCATTGACATGTATTTGGCCCTCAAAATTCCTGTTTGAATTCCAATCCTGAAGAAGTTCTAACAGCCAAGAGAAAATCAAATGACGAAACCACATCTGCTTTGGTAAATACCACTTACCCTGGACCACTTAAACCAGATTTAGATAATGCCCTGCATTTGGATAATGTTCTGTAACTGTTTCTTAGGCTTTGCTTCACTCACTCCTTCTTATAAATACAAAGCCTCAACTGGTCGTACCCCTGATTAACTTGCATCTGTTTGGCTTCACAAGCCACGTTTCAAATCTCCAGTGTTTTGTTTTCACAGTTTTTTTTTTTTATGTAGCTTATTTTATGGATGTTTTCTCACAGTATATTACCTATTCTTCACCCATGTCTGCTTTTGCACTGGGGAATTCACAACACCTAATTGGATGGACAGATTATTTCCGTAAATAAAAAATAAATCCCTCCATGAATCACAACACAGAAATGAAAGATAAGGTACAGTGTGTAAGATTCTTTAAGCCCATGGCTAACTTCCATGTGCCCTATAACTGCAGAGTTTCTAGAATAAAAACATGGAATAGTATACATAACACCCAATTGGAAATTAACTTAATTTGACTTCAAGGAAATTAACACCGTTGACTTCAAGGCAGTGCTGCCACCTTCAAGGCACCTAAGTCCTAACCCTAACCCTTGACTAACAGGCAGCGCTGCCTTGAAGTCGATGGTGGGGGCCCAAAAGACCATAACTTTTTTCTTGTTTAGATTAATGTTTCCATACTTATGTCCCAGTTATCGCACTAGCATATGTTCTCTATCCTGCCAGTAATTCTCTTTAATATTACACAGAGGTCATCTCTCATTGTCTCAATCAGTCATTCTGCCTCTCCATTCTCTTGTTCTCACTATCTGTCTTTTTGTTGCATTACGAAGTGTAGGCTGTGCCACTGAGGGCAAAGGCCACAGAACACTGGTGTGACGTCACGTCCTTAGGATGTCAGAAGAATGTGTGTGAAGACAAAGAATACTAATGAGGTCCAAGCAATAGCATAAACATTTTGCCATTTAGCCTGTCTGACCCCCACCTCAACCCACCCCACCCCTCTCCCATTCACTCTATTTGGAGAATGTGTATACCAGTACAAATTAGGCTGAGAACCTGCAGACATGCCAGTCCAAACATGTACCCCCCTTGGAACTGGGATGTAACCTTTTTCTATGTTCTGCGAAAAAGGTCATTGTGCTTATTTTCCACCCTTGTTGCATAATATTTTCGTACACCCACCCCCCCCCCACACACACACACACACCCACAGAATTTCCTGTGAACCTCTGTGTGTTCCACTGCGACTCACATGTAATTAAGACCCCTTTGTGTTTCCAGTCAGTGTCTGATGAACACTATGAATGAATGCATCATGAATGCATTTTCATCTCAGGCCTACACTCTGAGTAGAGGGTATTGTTAAACCACTTACAATGAATGAGACTGAGGGTTCGTGATAAGCCACACTCCCATTTATCAGATGTGTTTGACACATACCAATTATGGCAGTTTTTCCCAGCAGATTTAGTCACATGTGTGCAAAACAATATGTCTGCAAACAAAATGAACAGATCATATGGTCTTAACAGTATGTGTAGCTCAAGTGTAAGACACAGCTGGAGACTTACGCTGATGGAGCATGCAGGCACAGTCATGAATTGTACAGAGCAAAGGTCACTTTATGTTCACATATTTTCCCAGTGCTCGTCTGGTTTAGCATTACAGTGCATGTCAGAGGAGAGATCTAGTGTATATTTAACCCTTAAGCCTGTACCGTCACACCGGGAATGTTGGAAATTGAATGTTCTAAAGAATATCTGGGTTCATTCATAGAGTGTATAAAATAGGGTTCGTTAGAACATGGAATTTTAGAACCTTACATTGTGAACAGAATCTTCTGTTCAGAACTCCCCTGCTTAAAGGTTAAAGAGGTCAGTGAAGTCTCTCTGCTGCTCCTATAAAGAGACCCAGTCAGCCCAGTGAGACTTATTATATTTCTTTTATTTGTTTAAAAATGTATTTGATATATAATCAACTTATTCATTATTTCATTTCAACAACTCAGAGAAGTTTTTCATTAACCCCATTGGACAGATTGTGTTGTTTTAAACATGGTGGTCTGAGAAGTGAAAAAGAGGCAAAGAGGAGACCAGACCAAAGGGAGGATATGCCCGTGTCAGCTGATTTTGTTGTCCACGCCAATGCAAATGTAGGTCTTAGTGTGCTGCGCCCTTCATCAGGGTCCTATATTTATAAACACATTTTTCATGTGTACTCATTCATCAGGAACTGCCTCTTAAGCACATTCTGTTTATTTATTTTCCTCCTCCTCTCTGGAGAGATATACTCCCATAGGTAATCAGAAACGCATTCCATGTAGTGTAGTGGTGGCGTAGCAATAGATTAACTCTAAATCAGCAGCCTTGAAACATCCTTAAACAGTTGCCGAAGGATTAGTGTGCCACGCTGATGATGAGATGTGAAATTGAATTACTCCAGTGGACAGGTGTAGTTACTAAGAGACAGTATAGTTGTTTAGGGCTCTTCTTGATCTATCTATCTATCTATCTATCTATCTATCAGCATCCACACCCACAGCTCTTGAAAACACGTGTAGCCAGTGCACTGTCATCCCCACCCAAAGGTGTCTTAATGTTTGTGAAGATCAATACCCATCAAATGTGTCCATCAGAGCCCCTCTGCCTTCAGGTCTCTGCCCACTCTGCCTGGTCCTCTCTCTCTCTCTGACTCTCCTTCTGGTTTGATCTACCTGTCCATCTATCTGCTCGGTCAGGAGATTTATCTTGCTCCCAACACAAAATGTGACACACCGGCTCCAAAATCAAAAATCAAAACAGATTTGATCAATCACTCATAGAGTTTGACATTAAATAAAAATGCTAGCATGAACACGGCCGACCAGTACACACACACTACACATACACACAAACACACATATGCACACACGCACTACACATACACACACAAAAAAAAACACTAAAAGAATTCTTAATAGAAATGACAGGCCTTCTTAGAATTGATCCGATACCAGCTCTGGTAACACCTTACTTAAATGCAAAACATGCCCGCACAGTAGGAATATGTGCTGGTTACAAGGCATGCATAGCAACAAACATGCACATACAAAAATAGTATCTGTTTTCTTTTCTGGTGCTTTTGTCCTTTACTAGAAGGAATTACTGCCTCCCATTTTCATCACATGCTATAACACAGAAAGAAAGATATACAGTGTTTTCTCTCTCTCTCTCTCACACACACACACACACACACACACACACACACACACTATATGCAATATCCTAAATTACATTTCCGAATCCACTGCTATCAAGCCAAAATCTTAGATTGGCCATACTGTAGAAGGAAATGCATAGCTCTGGTGATCAATTAATTGATTTTGCCAAAAGCCTGTTTATCTTCAGGGCCACAGCTGTCTTGGGTCTCTCTGTCACATGGCTGAGATAAGGGACTTCTGTGCTCTCCAGAAGAATAGAAAATGTGGAGCTGCACTTAACCTTTGATTTAGTTTTTACAAAGGCGATTTGGACAGGTTGGGTTGTGCACCGTAGCCTCAAAACTGTCAGTGTCTTGTAACCAATTCTTATAGTGCTTGCAATCTGGATAGTGTGTGGGTATTTTGTGTGTGTGTGTGTTTTGGGGGGCCAAGCAGCGAAGCTGCGAAGGCACCCATTGTGTTTCTACGTTTTCTTATTATTATTCCGCAATGGAAGTCTATGGCAGCCCATAGAACTGTCTGGTAAAAAGTGGTAAAATTTGGCACACTAATTAGGCACAGTCCCATGATTAATTTCACCAAGTTTCACGTAGGCACCTCGAGCACTCTAGCACCACCAACATGCCAAAGTTGGACGTGCGTTCACGCACATAACTTTTGATCTGTTTCTCCAATTTGCAAAAATTATCCTTGGAATCCTTTGACCACGCCAAGTTAAAGGCACACTATGCAGGTTTTTAGCTTAATATGCAAGTTTTTTTAGCTTAATTTACCTTAATCTACCAGCTTCAGAGTCATTGGAATGGTTATATGACTTTTTTCGAGTTGAATGGTGGCCGCCTCGCTTCCCCCTAGCGCCTGTGAGCAGAAAAACCACCCTTGCAACTGTGGGCCGGCGGGCCGACGGCCTCAGTGTCAGGAAGTATAACGAGTGTAACGAATTGCTTTACTGCATTCAAATACACATACATGCCAGGCACCGGCTAGAAAAAGGTAGCGATGGAGTTTCTCAGACATTCGTCATGACAGAGCAAGCGAAAAATAAGCAAAAAACGGAAAAAAAAACAGTAAGGAAATTGCCAATACTGCATAGTTTACCTTTAAACGCACCCTGTGACGTCATTTTCCGCCATGCTGGATTTTCCGCCATATTGGATTTTATCAAAAGTGAAACTGA
Source organism: Alosa sapidissima (assembly GCF_018492685.1). Lineage (NCBI taxonomy): Eukaryota > Metazoa > Chordata > Actinopteri > Clupeiformes > Clupeidae > Alosa > Alosa sapidissima. The sequence continues at coordinate 14,722,407 of NC_055958.1, forward strand.
AGCTTCACAGGTCACACATTTTAACTGATTGTCACCAACCTTGACACACATGATCTTCTGACTATGGCTCATACAGGTGGTGCTTTTTGTCTTAGGAACTAAAACCGTTCGCCCGTAACAACCAGTCGTAATTGTGGGTGAAGCCGCCAAACAGGAAGTGAGCTCATATCTTGGCAACCATTTCATGTATCATAACCAAACTTAGTAAGTAGACTCATGACCCCATTAGGAGAATGTTGTGTAACATGCTGTTGTGTTTGGAATTAAAATGTACTAGTGGTGTCTGGTAATACTGTTGGAGGTCCTTAGGCTGACCCAGGACAAATTGTGATGTCATCGTAATCGATTCGGCCGCCATATTGGATTTAATCAAAAACACTAAAAAGGTCACAAATTTCATCTGATCTTCACCAAAATTGGCACAGTCCATCTTCTGACCATGCCTAACAAAAGTAGTAGCCATATCTATAACCGTTCGCCAGTAACAGCCAATCGAAATCGACGGCAAAGCCGCCAAACAGGAAGTGAACTTATATCTCTGCAAGGTTTTCTCGTATCAAGACTAAACTCTGTACATGTGCTCAGGACCCAATTAGGAGGAGGCTCAAGAAATTTGGTACATTTTGATCACTGTGTGGCGCTATAATCACAGGAAGTAGGCTCATATCTCAGCAATGCTTACACATATCGAAACTAAACTTGGACTTGAGACCCCATCCTGAGGACACACAATAAATTTGGTGACCTTTGACCTCTAGGGGGGCGCTAGAGATACAGGAATTTAGCTCATATCTCAGCAACGCCTTTACGTATCGAGACCAAACTTGGTATATGGAGTCAAGACTCCATCCTGAGGACGCACAATGCATTTGGTGTACTTTGACCACTAGGGGCGCTATAATTAGGAAGAATTTCTTGTATTGACACCAAATTTGGTACGTTGACTTGGGACTACATCCTAAGGACACACTATTCATTTGGTGTGCTTTGACCACTAGGGGTGCTATATTTCACTGATTGAAACTAAACTTGGTATGTGGAGTCATGACCCCATATTAAGACTGCACAATTATTTTGGTGACCTTTGACCATTAGGGGTGCTATAATTATCAACACTTTCACCTATTTAAACCAAACTTGGTATGTGAACTTAGGAGTACATCTTGAGGACACACAATAAATTCGGTGACCTTTGAATCCAGTCCAGTCCAGTCCAATCCAATCCAACCTAACACAACACAGTCAAGTCTAGTCCAGTCCAATCCAATCCCAACTCCTGTTCAACTGCTTAACTGCTTGGCCCCCTCATTGCTGCTTGCAGCTATATTTTTTATTTGCTTTTGTATTTGGGTGAGATGTGTTTGCCCTACTGATACAGTTTACCAGTCTTCATGCCTTATTTGGCACAAGAGCGAGTTAAAGATTTGCCAGGGTAATAACCCACTAATGGAGATGTCCTTGCTATAGCCTCTCTCTCTCTCTCTCCATCCCTCTGAGTGTATGTGAAGGGCATCACCAGGGCCAAGACTGTCTCCTCAGGTCTTCCCCTTGTCAACTTTATTTGCAGCAGTTATTCTTGTCCTCCTTGTGTAACATGCGTGTCGTGCGTCATGCGTCCCACCTCCTTTCCCCGGTGACTCTCGCTTATCAATCTGCCTCCCTGCTGGGCTACAGGAAGCACCTAATGGCTGGCCAGCGTGGCGGATGTGTCAGGAGATTCCCCCAGCCAGTCCATTATAGTGCTCATCACTCAGCCCCGCAGATTTTCCCAGCAGGTCCTTACATCACAGGGCCGCCTTCGTGCTGTGGCATTCATTGGTGCCATCATGAACGTCGTAAGCATCTCTTATCTTTCACACTTTTTAATCGCTCGCTTTGCTCTTCTAGTCATTTGTCGTTACTCCCTCGCTCCTCTTTTTTATCATCATTGCAGTCGTTTTCCCCCTTTACCTTCCACCTCTTCATTCCCCTTTCAGCCTGCTATTTTATTGAGAGCATCTTCCTGTGCTGTGTGTTCTTTCTGTCAGTGCTGTCTCTCGGTGTCGCCATGAGACATCCTCCATCTACTTTTATCATTCTGCAGAGAGACTGCCTTGGAGGGGCTCTGTAATGCTGTATTGATGCTGTACAAATTCTTTCGCTGGAGCATGGAGTCGTCTCCTTCACCCCAATGTCCTGGGACAGCAGGGGGATCTCATGTTTTTCTGATGGGGGGCCTGAACCTATTAAGTCTGTTCTATACATCTCTTTGCCCCCATTACACAATAGCGTAACTGGAAAGTAATTCAGTTCATGTGTGTTTGTGTGTGTGTGTGTGTATGTGTTTGCAGTGTGATCTATCAATATTATGTCTCAAAAACAAATAGGTCAGGAAACATGTCCTAAGGCCATTGTTTTGATTGATAGTAGATAGTAAAAATGTTTTACAATACTGCAGCACTTAAAATGTTTGTCTTATGTTTGCATTGCACACAGGAAATATTACAAAAATGTGTGCAACGCAAACATAAGAAACACTGCTTTGGCAGACAAGCAGTGCTCTTCTATATCTATTGACAATTAGGTTCATGATATGCACCCTTTGATGCATAAGATCGTCTTGGTAGTGAGACGCTTTAAGACGTTTGAGGGAACCCTTGCAATATTGTAACACAGTTGAAAGGCTGCTGATGTCTGGATGCAATTCATAACGTTTTCTACATAGTTAAAATAAAGGTTCGTACTTCTCCTTGTGACAAGCACTTTTGAATTTTGGAAAACCCTTTTCCATTTACATCGGGATTTTGCAAACATTCAATGTCAGAGTCAATAAAATGAGCCCTTCAACGAAATTGACAAGCAGCAGTAAGTAGGCTAAGCATGCTAAATTCGACATCCAAACAGTATTCTAACGTTAGCTTTGAGATACTGCTTGATTTCATAACTTAACTTAGTTTAGTCTCTTCAATGTAGCCTACTATGTTGTGATAAGACCTTAGCAGAGTTCACTTCAATGCAGCAGTTTTGAACAAATTTGTCACGATGCTAAGCGGATTTAATAGCATTTTAGCCAGACGACTTCTATGCAATGCTTCTATTAGACAAGTACTATTTCAAGAAAAAGTCCTTGTATATGGGTCTAGAGGCATTTCTTAGTTGGAAACAGGACTTTTTATCATAATTAACATGTGCTGAATCCAACTAGCCCTGTTCCCAAGCAGAATTTTGAGTTTTTGACCATCTAATTAGCATAAACAAAATGGCTGCCAAAATGGCGATTTTGGGCACTTTTTTCGGACGTGCATTATTATACCATGTAAATAAATTAATATTGTTCACATCTGTGCATCTCAGAAATCTCCCAGGGGGCAATAAATAAAAAGTAAAGGCTATGAAAAATATAAAAATGCAAAAAAAACTAGTATTATGCTAATTAGCCTTATTATCACCTTATTATACTCTTGACTATGTTTACGCTCCTCTTTGGCAAAGAGTGTGGCCTGACTTCATTGGTAAACATCTTCTTCGTGGTGGGTGGACACATGTTTGGAGTTTAAAATCATTGGAGTTCCTTTGAACTAATCACGAACAACCGTAGAAATATCAGTAGAATATTGCTATGTTTAAGTGTAATAAATTGTGTACATTTATAAATATAAATAGAATACTATGGGTGGGATAGGGGCAAAATGTTCGCCTCCTTGTTGTCCCTGTGAAGGTTGCCATCGACGGGGACATGGGGGGGGGGGCGTTGATGGAGAGGTGTGAGGAACCAGTGATGCGCTGAGCAGTTTTTACCATCCTCTGCCATCCTTTCCAGTCGGAGGCAGAGCAGTTGCCATACCATACTGTGACACAGTTGGTGAGGATGCTCTCAATGGTGCAGCGGTAGAGGTTTAGAAGTTCACCAGGATCTGAGGAGAGAGGTTGTGTTCTTTAGTCTCCTCAGGAAGGAGAGATGCTGGTAAGCCTTCTTGATCAAGGTAGAGGTGTTGAGGGTCCAAGAGAGGTCCACAGAAATGTGGACACCCAGAAACATGAACTGGTGACATGCTCCACCTCAGTCCTGTTGATGAGGATGGGGCTTTGTGTGCTAGCTTTTGACTTCCTGAAGTCCACAATGAGGTCTTTGGTCCTCTTGGTGTTGAGAGCCAGGTTGTTGTCGGTGCTCCGCGATGTTAGGTGCTGGACCTCCTCCCTGCAGGCTCTCACATTATTGTTGCTGATGAGAGCAATCATCGAGTAGTGTTGTCTGCAAACTTGACAATGTTGTTAGAGCCATGTACAGGTATGCAGTTGTAGGTGAAGAGGGAGTAAAGGAAGGCTCAGCACTAGGGTTGCAAAATTCCGGGAATTTTCAAAGTTGGAAACTTTCCATGGGAATTAACAGTAATATATGGGAATTAACAGGAATAAATGGGAATTAATGGGAATAAACTGGGAATTTTTAATATGGCAAGTTAGGGAACTTAAATGTAGTGGACAAAACCCCATCTTGCAGCATAATATTAGTTCAAACAACCTGATTTAATGCAATTTCAGTCGAATTTCTACCCTGCACATCAGTCAGTCACATGCACACAGCAATTTAGCATAGGCTAGACATAAAGGAATCTTATGGTGCGTTCATGTGCATGGGAAAAAAATGTTCCAACCAATAGGATTTTGTTGTTGAGTGGTGTGGTGTATCTTGGGCAGTTCAGTGTTGCTAGTTTAGCACACTAGTGAACAATAGGCAGAGAATGGGATTCCCGCAAGCATGCTAGCTAGCTTTGTATGCTAAGCTAAGCGAAAATAGGAACATACAAATCATATTGCTTATTACGAAACAAAATGTTAATGTTTGTATATGAAACAGTTTGTATGAATTACCCCAAATTCCCAGTTAATTCCCGTAAATTCCCATTAATTCCCATAATTTCCTTTAATTCCATTAAAGTTTCCAATTTGGAATATTTCCAAAATTCCACAGCCTAACTTCCCATGGTAAGTTTCCGGAAATTTACCGGAAATGTTCCGCCCCTTTGCAACCCTACTCAGCACACACCAGTGTTCAGGGTGAGGGTTGAGTGGTTGAGGTTATCTAATCTAACAGACTGCGGTCTATTGGCTAGGAAGTCCAGAATCTAGTTTCAGAGGGAGGTATTGATGTCCAGTTCACTGAGTTTGGTGATCAGTTTGGAGGGGATAATGGTGTTGAATGCTGAACTGAGTCAATGAACAGCATTCTCACACAGGTGTTGCTACTGTCAAGGAGGGACATGGCAGAGTGAATTGCCGTAAAGGCATCCTCTGTGCTCCTGTTCTGGCAAATTCTCTTGAAGTATTCTATACTGCAAACAAAATCTACCTCTGGGTACAAATAAAGTAACTTAAACTTGAACTTGCACTAGTTATAAAGTGATTCATCTAGCTATTAATTCACAGAACATGCAATCATTTTACTAACACAAATGTTATGAAGAAATATGGGTAACACTTTATGGTAAAGGTACATGAATTATCATGAATTCATGCATGAATTAATTCATGATTTATGCATTACTTCATTCCTTTATATCCTATGAATCATCAGGAATTGACATGAATTCATATACTCTCATTCATGATGACCTCATGTATGAACAACACATCAACTAAAGCATTAGGTGTGATGGGTATATCAATATGATTTATGATTTCTTAAGCATGATCATCATGATTACATGAATTTTAGGATAATTGCTCATGCATTCATCATGTCTGTGGCCCCTCAAATAAAGTAGTGAATAATGACATGTGTTTAGAGAACTCCAAAGTTATGTTCAAATCAGAATTTGAGCAGTGATGACCACATTTTTGGCAGAAAAATAAAGTCATGATCATGGTTAATACATCATAATTCATAATGATGTGCCCACCGTACCTAATACTTTAGTAATGTGTTCATGTATGAGGTCATAAATGACAAACTATGAACTCAGTAAATTCCTGATGATTAATTAGATATTAATGAATGAAGTAATACATACATCATGAATTAATTAAAGTACCCTTACCGTAAAGTGTTACCGAAATGGGTAAAGGCCTGTGTAACTTACTCCGAGACTACATACATTACCAACCCAATTCGCTTCAATTATGTAAATGTAATGTAAATCAGGTTTTATGGCCAAGTATACTTGGGTATACAAGGAATTTGGTCTCTGCATGTTTCCCATCCGTGAATTAGTGAACACACAGGTCACAAATTGAAGCACACATTAACCTGGAGCAGTGAGCTGCCTTGCTACAGTACAGTGATGCTCGGGGAGCAGTGAGGAGTTAGGTGCCTTGCTCAAGGGCACTTCAGCCGTGGATGTGGGCATGGGAGACTAGTGCTCAACCTTTCCACCACCCACATTTTTCCTACTGTTCGGGGATCGAACCGGCAACCCTTTGGTTTCAAGCCCGAAGACCTAACCAGGTCACAATTTTAAACTTTACATTTCATCACTACACATCTTTCTTGACCCTCAAAAAACATAAGTCTCATTTGTCAAATACCGTGGGCCTGCTCAGTTATAAAATTTTAACAATCACATTTTTCAAAGGTTTTTTCAGGTAATTAACATAGGCATAATACTAGATTTTTTTTCTTTTTTTCACAGCCTGTATCCTTGATCTATTGGCCAAGGAAGATTTCTGTGAACAATATGAATTAATTTACATGGTATAATGACATCCGCCCAATGAAAGTGCCCAAAATCGCCATTTTGGCAACCATTTTGTTTATGCCAATTCGATGGTCATAAACTCAAAATTCAGCTTGGGAACAGGGCTAGTTGGATTCAGCACACCTTAATTATGTTAAAAAGTCCTGTTCCCAACTTTTACTAAAAAATGCCTCTAGGAAGCACATATCTCAAAAATATCACCTGTCTATATGTGGCAACAACAATCCTTCAACAATCGTGAATATTTTGTTAAATGCACATGCAGAGGAGTGGCAGCGGGCTACGAGAGAGAGCGGGGCGGGGCAAGGAAAGGCTGCGTGCGTAAAAAGCGCAGCTCAATGGCAATGCAAGGATTTGAATTGAATTAAACATAGAATATTAATCTGTGGCGGCCTGGCTGGTTTCTGGAGTTTTTCCTTGCTCCTGTTGCTCTTGGGTGCTCCTTGTTGGTGCCCCCCCAATCCCAATCCTCCCCCACCTTTCTTATGCAGCCCTTGTCACTTAATCTACTAAAACCCTCTTCTACTGCACTTTTTACCCCCCCCCCCCCATAAATGCACAAATAGGCTGACACCAGACATAATTTCACTGTATTTCTTACATCCAGTAACTATATGCATGTGACAATAAACTTCCTTGTATCCTTGTAAAAAACCACTAGACAATTGTACAGTCAGTTGCATGGACTTGCAACAACGTACTGTTCAAAATGAGATTTGCTTCTATGATGAGTGATTTTATGATGTACCAAAGTAACTAGATTATGTGGAGATATGCACATAAGTGACCGAGAAAAACTGTTTTTAAAAGGGGTTTTAGAGGTGTAGACTCATATTATTTTATCATTTTGGCCAATATGTCTTAAATTATATTGACAGTAATAAGTAGGATATGTTTAATATGAAGATTTTAATCCAAACCATTGCCAGGCCAAGACCAGTTTCCATGGAGATTTGTCTTCTACTCTGGAACCTACTTATTGCCCACTTCAGACGCCCAAATGGAGGAAGGGGAGAGTTGTGACGTAATGGATGTGTTTTGAGTGAAGAGAGCGCGGTGAGGCAGTGAGAGAGCCAAAGGTCAGGGCTTTAAGAAGACGCCAGGTGCTCCTGGTACTGCCAAAATATGTTTGCTGCGCCACTTAAGTCCCATGGTGAAGAATGGGAGCTGGCAGGTTGCACTGACTGAGTCTTTCTCTCCCAACGTTCACCTTTCATTTTCTTTACCCTTCATATATGTGCGTGTGTGTGTGTGTGTGTGTGTGAGAGATTTTTCTTTGCCCTTTATATATATAACCGATATATATATATATAACAGCCTGGCTGTATCGCAAAACAAAGGCTTGCCCTGTGTTTCTTTTCCCAGATGCAATTACTGTAGAACGTCAAACTCCATTCTACTGGAGTCATCCCAGTAGCGTGCCCAGAGATAAAATGGGGTATTGTGGTTGAAAATTACAACATGTCAATAGCAACAATTGATTTGCCTACAGGCCTTTGCCTCCCATTGGTTAGGATTGGTTAGGATACAAACCGACAATCTTCTTGGCGTTTTGTGTTTGTGTGTGCTAAAATGGTTGTAAAAAAGGATTGGTATTGGAAATGTGCAGATGTGAACAACAACATTCTAAGACAGAGGCCAACATTGTCACGATTTATAAGCTATGATCACGATTTATCAGCTATCAGGCACAATAACACCACCACATATACTGTCTGTATGTATTAAACTTATGTATGTATTTTAACTGATATAACCTATTTGTTTTTTTACCTCTTTTGGTTACACTGTAAATGCTCATGCATTTCAGTTTTCCTGGTAAAACTGCCATGTGAGTTTTAAATATAACTTGAGTTGATTTGAGTTGACTCACATTTCCTCACGCTATTTTCTCTTTTCCATCAGGTATTGTGTCTCTGATATCACTGGTGGTGCTCTCTTACGACCGGTACAGCACATTAACACTCTACCACAAACGGGGGGCCAACTACCGCCAACCGCTGCTGGCCATCGGAGGGATCTGGCTCTACTCGCTCTTCTGGACCGTGATGCCTTTACTCGGCTGGAGTAGCTACGGTCTTGAGGGAGCAGGGACCAGCTGTTCTGTGTCGTGGGCGCTGCGGACGTACGAGTCGCATTCTTACATCATCTGTCTCTTCATCTTCTGTCTCGGGTTGCCCGTGCTGGTCATGGTTTACTGCTACAGCAGGCTGCTGCACACTGTCAAGCAGGTACGTGTGTGTGTGTGTGTGTGTGTGTGTGTGTGTGTGTGTGTGTGTGTGTGTGTGTACTTTGCATATAGAGGACCATACATCCGTATCAACTTTATTGCGGATGATCCAGGTGATTGCACTGTTAAAAGACAACATTTGACATTAACAATATGATGACCGACTACTGGTGATGTGAGGCATCATCCACAAACACATTTAGTGCTGGTTGGGAGTCAGTGCCAAATCTCTAACCGGTTCTTTGCTTTTCCACACAAATAAACCTGGCTCTGGGTCAGGAAAACAGGTTCCAACTCAGGACCAACTTTGAGCTGGTCTAGAAATAAGAACTGGTTATGTCAGATGCTGGGAGCAGGATTTTCATGATGTTTCCAAAAGCCACTGGCAGCAAAAAAGCAGTGCACCCTTAACAACGGGTGCTAATCAATCAAGGATGATAACAACATGGCGGTCAGTTTTCTCGTGATCTGAAGCAACTGACCTCTCTAGACTTCTGTATCTTGTCAGCTGCTGTGCTATTGTAGGGTTATATGATGGTATACTGTCATACTACTGTTTCAGCTCAAATTAGTTGACGCGTATTCTCTGGTGAAGTATTTTGAGGAAATTCTGGTCAATTAAGTCATGCACTCAAAATATCCAATAAACTAGAAATAATGTAGTTTGACCACTTGGCCTCTCCACTTCACTGCTGCCAGCTGTGCTCACTAAAGCGTGTTGAGAAGCTGTTTTTTGCCAAATGACCAGCCTGTAATTGCCTAGTGATTCAGAAAATTGCTCACATGATCCGGTCATTTTCTTTTAATCCCTAGCTTGTGGCCAGAGATCACTAAACATGACCAAGCCTTGTTTTCTGTCTTGACACTCTGTTTTTATTTTTGGACGTTCCTTCCTTTTTTGACATAGTGGGAAATGAGGTTTTATAGAAAATGAAAATGGCACAATAATCTAGAATCATAAGCCGGGTGAGTAGTCAGTTTTGTTTTGCAAATGTCTAAGCATCTGAACAACCACCAATTGTAGTTGTTTGCCTCCAGTTTAAAAAATGTATTTATATTTTCACTACTTGAGAAAAGGCAAGAGCCACTCTCACAGTGTCTTCAGGGACTTGGGTCTGTGGTAGAGAAAGGTCTACCTTAGCAACAGATGAAAATAGCTTTCCATCCCACTGCCACTGCCCTGCAAACTGACTTATCTCATGAGAAGTAGCCTTTGGCCTTTGCTTTCTTTGTCACCTGTGGTTGTGTCTCTGTACAAAATGTAGTTTTGCTGCATTGTTTTGTTTCATATGATAATGTTTTGTCAGTTTCAGGCAGAATGGGTGAGGTAGAAAGTCACAGTTGGTCATCCAGACATCAAATTAAAAGGTTTGCTTTGCAGCACTGATTACAGAATGATTATTGAATGGTCTGTGGAGAGACAGAAACTGTATTTGCATGTGTAATTCAAATCAGTTACTATAGTCACCAGTCTGTTATATTTACTTTGGATTGAAGGGTTGAATTAAGTCTTGTCCCTTCTGACTGCCACCGTAAGATGGAAGACCATGCTTAAAGAAGGAACACAGAGCTAATATTTAACTTTATTTGGAATCATTATTTGGTCAAATTAATATTATTGGTGTAATTCTAGATTTAATCATCATTTTCTTCCTCTTCTGCGGAACATGGAAATTGACAGAAAAAGTCTTAAATTTACAAATGTACTAATGACAGCCTTTTGAGAAAATGTTCAATTAAGCTGAGGATTTATCAGCCGGAGATCTGTGTGGATTCAAACTGTGTTATGACATCGATGTAGTTTGCAGAATATCAGCTGCTTCTCAGAACATCAAAGTCGAGGCTGACGGGTCTAATTTAAAATTCAATCCATCAGCCTTTTCTAGGCGCATACGGGGTCTTCACCAGTGTCACTTACAATTTTTTGGGGCTAAGAAAAAAACTACTTTCTTGAAATCATTGGTTTCCCACTGACTTTGTGGAACTTCTGATTCTATCTGTAAACCAACCCCGTAGGGTGACCAGCCCAGTGGTTATCTTCACAGACTTGCACCACTTTCCTGTGGCCACCTCATGGACTAGAGTATATCTGTGGATTTTACCTTCGCTCCCTTGACTACCGTAGCTGAAATTACTCCTTTCTTGGTAAAAGAACCTCTCTAGGAAGTCTTATGTGTCCGTGACATCTTTTCTAATTGTAGATTCCTCCAGTGCATGGTTGACGTCATCGTAATTATGAGGGGTATGGGATGAGCCAGCTATACCTCTTTGTTGTGCTAATTTTCTGATTCACTTCAGTTTGACTTATTCCATTAACATAAGCATTTGCAACGGCCATGGGCGTAGATTTGCGTGGGGACCGAAGGACGTGTCCACACCAATGTGAAATTACGACTGAAATGTCCCCACCAATATTCAGGTTGAAATGGGGGGAAAAGCGCTCACATGCGCTACACAAAGAGTTAAATCATTTCTCACTTCAGTGCTGCGGATCATCTCGTACAGATCTTGTAATGTGCAGTAGCCTATAAGGGTAAATCGCGCTGATCTGAAGTTACCTATAATAACTACCAGTGAGCCGCAGTCTCCTGTGCAGCATTGCGCAGCGCTTCAGCTTCACTTCGGCTGAAGTGCGTCCAAATTCACCCATTCTTCTCTGTTGAAGTCCTCGAGAAGTAGGCTACTCATCACACATGTCACATGAAAGAGCCTTTTCTCAGCTTTTAAACGGTGCTAGCTAGCCACTATTTGCTGTGATAAACAGAGCCGGACAGTAACGGAGTACATGTACTTGAGTACAATTTTGAGGGATCTGTACTTTACTTGAGTATCATTTTTGGGAAGTACTCATGACTTTACTCAAGTACATTTGAGAGGCAAATATTGTACTCTTTACTCCACTACATTTCTATCCACAACTGTGAGTACCCGATACTTCTTCTACAAAAAAAGGAAAAAATAAAAATCTCGGAAACCCTCAATTTGTTGTTTCCCTCTCCAACGTGATTGGATTGTGCAGGCGCCACTGATTGGGACAGCCTATCAGCAATCACCTTCAGCTGTCCGCCAAAGTCAACTCCATGGTCAGATTTAGATAAGAGACGAAACCATGGACGAAACAATGGATGTAGACGCAGCAGGTCCATCCCGGGAATGTGCCAACCTGTGGCCCCACCTCGCCAGACTATTTCAATTTTCTGAACAAGTTAATGATAGTTTTCGCTTCAAGTGTTTCAATTACAAAATAGTATTTTGTATTTGAAATACGTTTTTTAAACACATGTATTAGAAGTACTGCACATCCCTGGCAACATGGTAAAAAGATGAAAATTACTTGATTTTACTTTCAATTCCTTTTACATTCTCCAAGGTATTAACATTAACATTTTTCATAACTTCATGTAGGACGTTTCTGTACATAAATGTAAGCACTGTGGCAGTGGTAATGCAATATTTAGAAAATGTAGGCTACTCTTGTACTCTTGATACTCAAGTACTTTTAAAAACAAGTACTTCAGTACTTTTACTTAAGTAGACATCTGACTGTTGTACTTTTACTTGTACTTTATTATTAAGCCTTAATTATTTCTTTTCACAAAATGCTAAGCATGCATGTATTAAAGTTTCTTAAAACTGAGCTGCTTAAATGGGTCAATGCATGATTTCATAACAGACCAAATAGAAAATAAATGTTAAATGTTAAATATAGCCTACATATCTGTACATATTAAAATCAGAGTATGTAGGCTACACAGTATAGTTTAGATCAAGTTGGACAGTAGCACATTTTAATCATTTTATATATCTATAGTGGCTGGTGAAAGAGTTGAGTGGCTTTTTTTTTGGGGGGGGGGGGGGGGGGGTCAGTGGGTAGTGTCCCCACGAAAGCTCAGACCAAACCTACGCCCTTGCCAACGGCACTGAACAATGCCCTCAACAATGTAATCTTAAAGGTCACTAAATGGATCAATAGACAATTTGCTCCGCTGATCAATAGACTAAGTGTCCTCTATAACTGAAAATATTACCTCATCATGTTGTTGTTGTTGTTGTTATTGTTGTTACAGTTGTTGTTTACATTATAGCCACTTATTTCATCTTTCGTTTGAGTGCTTGATTGCAAATGTGTGTGCTTGATTGCGTGTGTGTGTCCGCACAGTGTCAGCAGTTAAGGGACAGCACATCTGAACAAAACAACCCAGACACACAACAGCAGCTGCCTTACAGACTTCTGCTTGTAAACATGCTGGATTAGTTGGATGCTTGTAAATATGCTTTGCTGCTCAGAACTCACTTTCATCTCACCGTGTTGTAATTTGTTTTCTTATCACAGTAGACGTGGGTGCACTAAATTGAAACTCCAGTGGAAAGGGTCGAGAGTTCAGCTCTCCCTCTAGTTTTAGATCAATTGGCTTCGTCTACAGGCTACTTTACACAGGTTTGCCTCAGCAGTCATTCAGTATGTTGGCAAGATTGCCATGTAGCCTAATGTAGAAGGTTTTGGTTTGACTAGCTTCATAGCATCCACTATTTTACGCTCGGCCCTACTAAGACTTCTAACAAAAAAAGGTCTACTTCACTTAGTTTGTTATTTTATAATTTTCACAACAAAACAGCTTTGGGTTACAAGAGTTATGACTGATACATTCCTTGCTTGAGAACATACATGCCAATTCTCCATCTGAGTCAGACGCTAAATGTGAACAAGCCACATTAGCATTTACCTTTTTTCCCCTCGCACCCTAGGGTCTATTTACGGTAGTTAACAAATTAAAACTTCTGATTGAGAGCATAATTATGTTAATTGGTGGCATTTTGAGCAAGACCATTTATTTGCATTGTCACTGAATGGGCTTACAGTGATGCTAACAGGGCAAGGTGCCAAGTCGCTATTTTATACCTCTAACAATGCTCCAATATAATTACACTTCTGTGGTAGTGTGGTGAGGGTTTCTACAGACAGACCGAAATATTATAAACTTTGAAAGTGTACAGAGAGGTTATAACAAGACCTGTATCTGTAGGGAGGAAATTCCATGGCTTCCTGGTCTGGTATCAACGGGCGTGTTCAATCGAATCAGTGCTGCGCAGATCTGGTTAAATGTAAGGCATGTTTGTATTGAAAGAGGACATTTCAATACAAAGTTTCCAAACTTATGACATTTGGCAAAGAAGTACCTGTGTGTGCCAGGCAGCCACCAGTTCCTTGTCTGAAAGAATATGTAGTGGGAGTGGGAATATGATTACTTGCCACAGAGCACCACATCTCTCCAGAAGGCTTGTGTTCAAACTATTGTTAAACACCTGTTCACACCACACAAATGTGCACATAATTACCCTCTCACACCATATTTCTTCATCAATGTGCAGATATCTCAGTCTAGTCAAATTGATAATCTTATTATATTGATTATTTATTTTTAAATAAGTCTTGTCATGCAAATAAAAGCTAGTGTATGCCTTGATTGGATAGATTAAGTTTACTAGATACTGTATTGTCAGATGTGGATATACTGAGATACTGAGATGGAGTTTACATAAAAATAAATCATATTACTGAGGTAGTGGAACATTATATACAGAGTCTTATATCTTGGTGTTTCATAATGGATTTGGTAAAGAAATCTGCAGTTTGGAAGTAAGCAAATTACAAATGCCATGACATGCAGGGAGTCATAGATACAAGCAGAGAGAAATAGAGGGAGGCGCACATTCACACATTCCCTCTGAATACAGATGATGCACCTCTAACCTCTGGTTTATCCTTCCTAAGCCAATGATACAAGTCCTCTGCTTCACGTAGGAGACCTTTGGCAGTGGTGTTAGAAACGGTGGATGATATGTGGGCCTGCTTGAGTGCCCTTGAGCTGAAAGTCGTGTTGATGTTTTGATTCACTGTGGTTAACACTGCAGGAGGATACTGGAGTACATTAATATAGCACGGCTTTCATGGAGCCGCAATGTCATCACTTGACCTGGCCACTGACCTTCTCACGGTCCCAGAGACATGCCTCGGCATTTATAATGGAGTTGTCTTTACTGAATGACCACTGTCTCATTCATGTGGTCACACAATACACACACACAAACTCACATTCATTATATATCACATGCACACACACACACACACACCTTGATGGAGAGTGACTCACACCCTCACTAGTTTGACAAGATGTACTCATACATCATAGAAACATTCAAGCAGAACCCTCCCAACAACATATACTGTGTAAAGTATTTAAATAAAGTCAACTAAAGCTAAATAAAGTGAATGAGTGTAAATTATGATAATGAAAACAGGTCTGTAGAGTATTGGTGAGGGATACGTGGGATGCTTAAAGTGACAGAGTGTGGCACAAAACTCATGTATTCTCAATTAAATGAACAATTCATGTTTCTGTGAGGACTTGTGCAGGGACAACAGGAAGGTGCAGTGATTAGTGGGTATTCAAGCTGTGCTGCGTTGCTCACGAATAACCCTCCTGAGAACAAACATAGCTGCCCTTTAGGATATCTCATTACATTACATTTGGCTGACGCTTTTTAACCAAAGCGACTAACAACATGTGTATACAAATACATATACATCTCTATATGTATTTGGTATTTAGTATATCTCTTTATCACCCGAAGAGAAGAAATACTCTTTACTGAGTACTCTTTACAGTATTTAGCATTTAGTGTATCTCTATATAGTATTCAGTATTTAGTGTATATCTATATAGGGCAGTTCCAGCGTTATGGATGTGACAATTGGACTCATATTGGTACAAAATGCCTTAGAGTGGGGGCAAAATTAGTATCAGTGAATTAATTTGCATAACTTTTAATGTAACCTCTGTCCTCTGAATACTGAGAAATCCTCAAATTTCATATAATCAATTTCATCCTAAGAATACAAGGCATTTTATCAGCGTTATGGATGTGACATGAAATGGACACACTTTTGTGAGAGATTACAGGTTTTCTACAAACTCTGTGAATTTTGAAGGAAACTGCCGAAACTATGATATATGTAGCATGAAGGAGACTTGAATGAACACAAAAAGTGTGTTTTTGAAACTATGCGTCATTTTCGTAATGCATTATGTAGGAAAAACTGACGTTATGGATGTGACGGTTTCACGTTATGGATGTGACGTGTCTGAACCAGTCCTCGACAAACTACATAAAACACATAATTAAGTAGTGAATTTTGATATGAAACAATTGAAATAGTAATCATGAAAAACTAGCGATGAAATTATTGCTTCCTCAGTGCCCACTAAGAGACACAGGAAGAATCAGGACAACAAGTCATTTAAAATATAAATTTTTTTTTTTTTTTTTTTCTTTTACCGTCATCAATTTTGGTCAGTGATTCCCGGGTTACTGAAACACCAGGGAACATGAAACTTGGTGGCCACTCCCTTAAATAACTAGCCCTACCTGAACTGTTGCACCCAAGATGACAAAATATTTATGGTATGTTAGTCTCAAGAGCCCGCATCAACCTAACCCATACCCACTCATTTGTGATCTGCACACATAAAGTACATGTGCACACACACACATGCACACACACACACACACGCACGCACGCACAGTCGCACACATACAGACAGGCAAGCACACACACACATAAACACATACAGACAGGCAAGCACACACACACACATGAACAAACAAACACCCACATGAATGCAGACACATAAACACAAACACAGACACGCACCCAGTCTTGTAAATTCACATTATGTAACATCCATAACGTCACATCCATAACGCACCATTAAAGGTTTTAAAAGCAAGAAAGTGGCACAATTTGGTCATCACACTTTACATTGATATAAATCAGCTTTGCACAGACACTATGGACATTGTCACATCAACACTGTATGTGTAGCATAAACGTTTCCTATAAAACGTTATGGATGTGACATGGCCATGGAACTTGCTGACTTAAAAAACAAAAGCCTTACAAATGTAAGGAGTTGTGCTCTTAAAGGCAAGTGAATCTTTCCTCGAATAAACATACAGTACCTACATAACCATCTTCTCTGACATCTCCTCTTCTACAGGTGGGGAAAATCCGACGGACTGCCGCCAGAAAGCGGGAGTACCACGTGCTCTTCATGGTGCTCACCTCGGTGGTGTGCTATCTCCTGTGCTGGATGCCTTATGGAGTGGTGGCCATGATGGCCACGTTCGGGCAGCCTGGCCTCATCACACCCGTCGCTAGTGTGGTCCCCTCACTCCTGGCCAAGAGCAGCACCGTCATCAACCCTCTGATCTACATACTCATGAACAAGCAGGTAACAAACATACTGTACTATTATTCTGTAGTACATTCATTTACATGTACTCATTTAGCAGACATTTCTCATCCAAAGTGACTTACATATGTTATATATATTACATGTTATATTATTGTTATTGTAGTAGTAGTCATAATAATCTGGATGCTACTCTATCTTCACTAATCATGAACATAAACCTCTAAAATGCGCCATGTATAATGAAGTGCTAGATGGATGAAACGTTACAGAGGAGACTGAGGTTTGCTCTTTGAGAGTAGATGTGACAGATGTTTTTAAGGGATTACCAACAGTTCACATGATTGAACAGAACTACATGGAGCCAACAACAGCACCATTTTAATCACCTGGATATATTCAAAAACTAGATATACCGCATAGCGGTACAAAATCTGTCCGCCGCTCAGTCCTGTACATCCTCTCCGCGAAAATAAATCACACTTGTCAATTTGTCTCCATCTGCTCTAGAGCCTGGCCGATATGGGATTTTAAAGTCTGATACCGATTTCGATATTTGAGTTTTTCTAAAACCGATTCCGAAAACCAATATATTGGCCAATAGTCATTTTTAACAAACACAATGTAAAAATGTTCTCCCATAACAAGGTTCTCAAGGTGGGGCATTATGTCCTTGAATACGCCTAACTATCTAGTTTCCTAATGAAAGGCTCTATATACAGTAATTTAAAAAAAAGTGTCAGGTCTTTGTTTTATAATAACCACATTGCCACAATCTACATTGTGAGCAGATTACTTAATGACTCTATCCCTTTATGCAAGCAAAACATTTTATAAGTATGATCAGTTGGCCTACTTACTTTACTTTTAACCTTTGTAGCCTAAACCATGCTCTTCTTGACTTGAAACGCCTTTGTTGAAATGCATGAAATTGAAAACCAGGGAGTATACTAGTGGGTGTTTGGGAATGACCGTTAGCTCAGATGCTCACATTTATTTTGTGTAGAGTTTTTGTGGTTTTAATCAGGGCTGTAGTGGAGGCTAAATGCAAGTAAACACAGTTTATCCACCTCTGAAATTTCAGAAATAGAGTTTTTCCACCTCTTATTACAGTTTATCGACCTCTCAAAAGAATTTATTCACCAATTGCAACTTTTAACATTCAAAAATCACACTGTAGGCCTATTATCCACATTCACAATATGTACACTCATCAACACTAGAAAAAAACATTTAATACCACTGGTATTGTTATAAACATTGGACAATAACCTCCATCATCAAACATGCTGAATGCATTTTTAAAAAAACGCATGGCACAGTCAACCTTGATCACAGAATTCATAGTTTACCCACCTCTTGTTTTACCACTACACCCCTGGTCTTAATGCAACATTTTACAAAGCACTGACAGGGCCACCATGGACTGTGAGCGAGTCAACAGCAGAAAAAACCTAATTAGCAAGCAGAAGTGTCCCAGCCCGGTGTTTATCACTACTAATAGCTAAAAATATTTAGTCATTGAATACTTCATAATTGATTAATTTAAATGATTACACTTGTCTTTAATGTCATTACAGTGGTGGTGTGTAGGTCTAATTTAGTGCCAGTGACATTAAGAAGAACATGAAAGTAATTAGCTTCATTCTCACAGTTTTAGGCTAGAGGAAAATAGTAGTGCATAGTCCAAGGATATATGGATGCAATTCATTTTAGATAAAATAAATGTTAAAAAAACTAACAAGTCGAAGAAAATCTTTCTGGGATCATAGAAGAGATAAGTGTCTTGCAATGTTCATTTCTATGATTTTGATGAGCATACACGAATGACAGACATGACACGTGAGCTAACAGGATAGTTACCTAGAAGGAACTCTCTCCAGATGTAAAAGTTTGGCAATAGGTTGCGTAGCTTACTTCGGAAATATCATTAAACCCAACAGTAGGCCTAAATTAACTAAATTCCATAGCCTAAGTGCTGTAGGTTATCAATACAAACTTGAGAGTTGCAAGTTAGCAAATCAACTTAACATTAGCTGCAGGTTAAAAGCTGCGTGTGTGTGTGTGTGTGTGTGTGAGTGGGGAGAAGACACATAGGCTACAGGAAGCACTAGAAGAATGCTTTGAGCACACTGACTTGAAATGCGTATCTTATTGGAAAATGTCATTCTTAAAAGTATTGATACTAATAAAATTAGGTATTGTGACATTTCTAATTTCAGGGTATTGCGATACTTTTTTGATACTACCCTGCAGCGGTAGGTGTGTGTGTGGGGGGTGGGGGGGTAGGGGGCAAATCACAAATGAGTGGTTATGGGCTAGGTTGATGCAGGACCAGGAACCTTGAGACCAACATACCTTAAAAATGTCATCATCCTTGGTGCCACAGTTCAGTTATTTAGGAAAAACTGCATTTTATGAGTTTCGCAGGGGGAGAGTGGCCAAACTAAATGTTTCCATAAAAGTCTAGTGGGGCTACATGCCCACCAAGTTTCATGTGCCCCGGTGTTTTGGTGTCCCGGGAATCGTTGAACAAAAACTCAGAAAGTTGATGACGGGAAAAAAATGACAATCCCTATATGACCGCTACGCTAGCTACACTTCAGAGGTGTACATCCTGTGGATGAAGCAACAGAGAAAACAATTTACTGCGAACGAGGCAAGAGGCTACAGCAAAATCTTGACTCTCACTGGGATATCCCGCTGAGAGTAGAAATGGGTTTTTGGAAATGCCAAGCAGTCTGGAAGTGTCCTTCTCTCAGACCCCAAAGCACTGGTCAGAGTAGCCTCGCAGTACATAGGGGAGGGGAAGGTTATGGCCGAGCTGTGTCCAGTCAGGCCCAGCGGTGGCTCCATCTGCTCTCCCTGTGACCTGCCCTTATTATTTATCTGGCCAGTACACCAGCAACACTTTCTACTTAAATAACAGTCTACGTGGAATATGAATGATGCCAAAAATAATTTGCTGTTTTATTTTGCACAGCACTGTGGATGATTAGGAATATGGGATTTTGTTATATCTAACACCCTGCTTGAGTGTAGATATAAGGAAGGTGCCATCTGGTCTAATATCTGAATAAATATTGAGAAAATCAGAGAGGCAGTCATTTTGATAACTGTGTGTAATCATGCATTGTAATACCAGACACTGGCATCATGATTATTGTCAGCGTGCTGGCACAAATTGAACATGACTGAGAAAACGCTTAATGCCAAGATTACAGATGATTTTCAGCGGCCTCAAGCGTGATGTTAGCCTGGATAACATCAGACCGCCTCTCAAATCTCAACTGAGAATTGTGTATGAGTTTGGGGACCCTTCATTTACTTCCGATGTCCAAGGGGTGTAATCAGCAGTGAAATTAAACTTAAATTGTACATTAAAGTCTTACCAAATCTTTTTTTAGAATGTTTTAAATGCAGTTTCCAAAGAAAATAAACATCCATATTGTGCACTTATCATGCACTTCCATTTTCCCCACCTCTACCTCCTTCTTCTACCACATTCTGCTTCAACTAGTACTCAAAACTTCTGCACTCCTCTGGTAGTAGATTCTATTGATGTAGTATTAATTGTTACCTAAGATCTCCTCTGCATTGTAGCTTGAATGTTATTCTTTATTTTGTATGTTGCTTTGGGTAAAAGAGCCTAAATGAGCAGTGCGGCTAACTGTACTTTTCTTTTTTTTTTTTTTAAAGTATATTTTTTTGGCCTTTTTATGCCTTTAATGACAGGACAGTGAAGAATGACAGGAAGCGAGTGGGAGAGAGAGTCGGGGTGGGATCCGGAAAGGACCACGGGGCGGGAATCGAACCCGGGTCGCCGGCGTACGGTGCAGGTGCCCCAGCCAGTCGCACCATGGCCGGGGCCTAACTGTACTTTTCTGTCAGTCATCATATAAAGCCCGCCCCATGCTGGATAAGTGGTTGTGATTGGTTCCTAGACTTATTTTAAATTCAGAAATCAGCTTCAATGGGAGGGTCTCCGGACGGACCTGCTGAGCAAATTGAATGTTGCTCACAGTTGCTCACAGCTGTCTGGGTTCACCAAAGCTAGGGCAATAGTGTCAAGAACAAAAATCAGCTTTTAGTCATTAACATTATGTTTATATCTTTGCATAGAAACACATATTCATCGCCCAAGATCTCCCACCATAGTTTCCAGTACTTTATATATGTTTTATAAAGTTGGCCTCACCTTGCAACGAAAGCACTGGTCCTTGAGACGTAACAGTTTTTGTACTAACAAAAAAATAAACATGGTCCTGGTGAGTGTACAGTACATAAGGACTTCAGCTTTTCAATGTGCAATCCCTTTATTTACATAATATAAAACAACAAACATACTGAAAATTATTAATTACAAACTGACTGAAGTCTAACAAAAGAGAACTTCATAAATCAAACGAGACAACATCAACAGAAGATGCCATGGCTTTACAGCGTGAACGGACTTGTTTTTGTTTCATCTAAAGTATTTGAAACGTTTCACATGTAAGCTCAGGAAAACAATGTTTAAGGAAGTTTAAAGAAAGTTTAAGGAAAAACAATTTGTCAAGGCTAAGTGGTACATACAGAAAGTAAGAGAGAGAGAGACAGAGAGAGACTGAGCTTGTACATTAGATGTAGATTAAATGGCCAACATGGACAGTGACCCTTCATGTGTCACCTCTTCATGAGCTCACGAGTGTTCCACAGATGGCAGTTGGCCCAAGTCACTACAGTATCACAGCACCGTATTCACCGCAAACAAAACAGCAAAACAACAGCAGTAAACAAAAACAATCGATTTGGCACAGTATCAGGATTTCATCGCCTTTGCTCTGCCTATAGCGGCATTGGGTTTGATCAAGTGTGTTTCTGGCTGTATGTCTGGAGCTACATCCCTTGTTCTGTCGGTAAAGGGAACTCTCCAAAGAGACTCGGACGATCAATTGTAATCTTCCAGTGCAATGGATCTAACAGAGTCGTTTAGGTGTCCTGCGCTACAGTCGCTTTTTTGAAATTCGGCAAATCCTACAGCAGTGGACCTGGTGTCATTTCAGTCCAAATGAGGCAAACACAGATGGCGTGCAAGAGGAGATTAAATCCAGGACACACTGTGGTTAACACAGCTGATGATAAAAATTGATCAGGCACTGCAAGGCACAGTGCTACCCTTGTTGGGTAATGGTTCGGTGGAAGCAGTGGTGTGGTTTGTATGCCTTGTCTAGCCACTTCAGGTTTGCCATGTGAAAGTACTTCTATGCTAAGATTATTATGTTTCCATATAGCAAGAACACTGATCAAGAAGTAACATTTACAGCCCTCCTAACAAGTGCATGCTCTCCACATTTTACTATGATTATGAATTCAATGAACTATTTTTTGTCTTTTGTTTTACAAAATGAACTTTATCCATCACAACAATGCTAGTAACATATGAAAACAGCAATTCTAATCTTCACGAGTCTTAAAAGACACGTTTTTTATGACATATAAAATTGTTTGGAGTACATCTTAAGTGATCGCTTAATGAAAATGTGTAATTCTTAGTCAATGACCAGGGTTTGTAAGTTGGTCGTTTTGTTGTATCATCAACCTAAAAAAGTTTATGCATGTGGATTACAGGAATTTGCTACCATGTTATATTTAGTAGTCTAAAAATGTCACTAAGTGACATACATTACTTTTAATGAATTTGCATTGTTGTCATGGGAAACCACATTCCTAGCTGTGTCCTCTTTAAACAGTTTAGGTATCATGCAGCAACACCAAAAGAAAGATTTCAAGGAAATGTGCATTAATATTGTATTGTTGTGTGAGAATTGTCTCCTTTAAATAATAATAATAATAATAATAATAATAATAATAATAATAAAAAAATTATTTCTGACATTTACTGAGAGAAGGCAATCTGTTGGCATTCCATTGGGGAAAAGCGTGGGGTGTTGAGGGATGTTCCGCGGAGGAAGACGGATGTTGGAGCTATGCTGGCTAAAGCCTATAAACCACTGCATCTCCACATACCCCTAATTCCCCTTTATTACATCAACAAGCTTCTGGCCATCACAGTCATGCAGAAAAAGGAATAGAAATGGAAGAAAACAAAATGGAAGTAAAGGTGAATGCAGTAGGGTTCAGGATTAGTCTGGAGCGTTGGTGCTCAGAGGTGGCTTGAGAAAACTACATTTAGTAGAGCTGGTGTAAGTGCCTCCTCTCTGAATACACCTGATCCGATCTCAGGTGAACAACGCCCACCTGGCCTAAATACACCTGATCCAACCTCAGATGAACAATGCCCACCTGGTGCAGGCACTGGTTTGGCCCGGAAGGCTGAAGATTTCTCTTTTTTACTGTCAGTGTCTTTTTTTTTAAGAAAGAGTGATTATGAGAAAAAGGAGAAAGAAAAACATCTGGCACGACATGATCAAAGTTGAGCTGTGCAGTGATTTGTACACCTGAGTGAATGCTTACAAGAACTGCTATATACATCTGCAATACAAAAAAAAAAAACTCCAGTTGATTCCCTTCCTACCCCCAAACACCTAGAACAAACCTCTTTCCTCACACGAGTACACTTCATATCATAACACACTAAAACAGCAGGTGAGAGAGAGTTAGCTTTACACTCTTAAAGAAAAAAAAATATTTACATCACTCATGGACGACATTCAGTTAAAAGAGAATTTTCCCATAATTCCATCGCAATTTTCAACATATCAAGACACATGAAATGGCTTGTGAGCCTCCATAACAACATATCAGCAAAGTCCACAAAATGTCCTAAAACAACATAGGGACTTGACATGTCTGGACACTTTTGTGACCACAATCCTGTCCTTAAATCAGACACAGGTCTAGGTCTTCCTCCCTGCTTTCACACAAAGTGCCAGCTGAACAAGTTGGAGTATGGCCTGCTGCACTTTTCAAGCCAAAGGGGCTTCAGTCCCGCAGGCAATATTGCACTTCTGCTCACTAGGGGCTTATCAGATAGGGAGAGTGCACAAAGTCTTGTAAAGGACACTCGGCCATTGGAGCAAGAAAACAAAAGGTGAAATGTTGGCTGCAGTCTAATGTTAGACTTTGTTATGAGGCCTCTGGCAGTTGTTTTTTCTTTTTTGCTCATTGTGTTATGTTGTGTTGTGTTGTAGTGTGGTGTGTGTGTTTGTGTGTGTGTTTGAAATGGTATGACTGAGAGACATTCAGTTTAAAATACCACAAAAACCCATCCCCTACAGACCATGGTAACCAAGTTCTGTTTAAGGTCAGGCCTGAGCTACACGGTCAGACCCATCAGCTGCAGACATCTTCTTTCTTGGTTCGCTGCCTTCGGTCATCACATACTCTTAATCCTTTCAACCTCACGGGACACAGACACGACAGCAAAACACCAAAGTCAGGAGTAGAACACTTTCTTAAAGACAACTCTATTGCTAACCTAAAAGAAACCCTATACCTCCCCCTCCCCAATCAGTTCAGTAGATGCAACCAGTTCCTATGGAAGCAGACCATTTAGTTTTATCTCTGCCGTTCAAGTCTGTGAATGAAGTCACCGTCTAGAGGAGTCCCTCCACCTCTCATGTGGTTGGGTATTGCGCCTTCAATCACTTTTTAAAATATTCTTTTTGTCTGGCAGAGAGGGATGTTTTTGTTGTTCTTTTTTATTTATCAAAGAAATCGCAAAGATCTGACCAGGAAGCATTCAAAGCCAAAGAGTTCAGGGGTCACACTGGACAGTGCTGAATCCAGGAAGCGTGACCTTGCCCTTGGTCCTGAGGTCGCGTGCGGGGCCCGTGTTGATGCGTTGCACCAGCATCTTCTCGTAGAGCAGCGGGTGGTAGGCACCGAGCGTGCAGGCCGCGTCGAAGTAGCGCTCGTGGTAGTGGCACAGGTCCGTCTGGCGCACCGACGGGATGTACTCGTACACGTGGACCTCCTCACACAGCGCCATCATCAGGAGGATGCCTGCAGTACAGGACACACACACAGTTACTACCAATCAGATATCCACTTTGATACACTGACATTTACGTGCACTCATACGAACACAAGGTTACTATGGTTGGCATTCACAGTTACATGATATACAATTCCACAAAGCCACTTTCCCAAAACCATGCACAGACGGTTATAGACACTTTAAACTGCAGAATCAAACGTACATTCCTAAGGCATTTCCGGTGGCAGAGAAAACAACACTGAGCTAATGGTAACTTGGGGACAAATAAAAATGAAACGTTTTAAAGATGACATTTTGCAGAGCATTACGCTGAGTCCGAGTCATTTTCATTTAAATGTATCTGCGTTGATTTTGAACATTTAATCCTTTAGAAACAGACTGAAAGAGTCTATACAACTATTGTAGAATTGTAACTATAATGTAAAGGCTGACAGCACTTTCTCAAATGTCGTCCTTTTGATGCAAACTTGAGTCGTCTGGAGCTCATTTTAAAATTAAAATCACCAACAATGTATCTGACAAGACAGCACTGGGATGAATAAATTGTGAGCCTTGACTTGACTCATTAAGTAGGCTACACCGTGTTCTTCCGGAGGAGAAAGGAGCTGGACATATTCACCAATCACCCACACTGGAGTACGAGCCCTTGAGAAAAAGTTTTTTTGATGGAGGCTGGCAAGACAATAAAAGGAAGTGGCCGAGAACGAAAACCGCTCTGAGCGCAGATGAGATTTTGGAGGAAAATCGCACCCAGATTAGGTTTGAGCCTGAGCACACAGAAACAGATGGGCCAGCGATGAAACGGGATCCAGGCAACCCTTATTCTCATGCCTGCTCTGGTCCCCAGTGACACAAGTCTGACCGATCAAGTTCTGGCTGCCTACAGTCCACATGTTTGTTAGGGCGGTCTTTAAACAGCCCCCCGCATCTTTACCAAGCTTTATTACACAGCTCTTCATAATGCTGTAGAATGCTCAACTTGAATGGGCCTTCCCAACGTTCAGAGGTCTGATAATTTTGTATAACGGACCGTTGCTATGTATAGCAGACTGCTGTCAAGGAAAATGGGTTTTGTGTTTCTTATTCGAGTCTTTCTTATCACTCTACAAGTAGTCCAGTTACTTCTTGCAATGGAAGTGTGTGTTGCGAATTATTTGTTTCTCAGCAAAAAACACGACGAAACGGTAACCAATAAATGTAAAGAGACATCATGTGGAGTTTATTTTTTGTTTTGGCAAGTAGCTGTGTACTAAGCAGGATAATCCGCTGGCGCGTCAGGGTCCGGTTTGCCCTGTCGGGACTTATTTTTCCGATAATGACCGGTGTGCTATACATTATCCCTTACATAATCAGTGGACAACAGATTTGTCATTTTAGGGATTAGTATTCCAAGTTCTACATTCTAAATTATCTGATTTTGCTGGAGAACAAAATAAACAACTCTACTGATTGTCCCCCATACAGACCAAACAATCCCTTACAGTATGTGTTGTGTGAACCAATGACTATTTCTTGTTGATTCTCTTAATCTCTCCCCTTTCTTCTCCCTCCATCTTCATCATGTCCCCATTCTTTCAACTTGACTCGTGCTTTCTCTCTATCTGTTCTCTGTTGATTCTGCACCTTGCCTTCTTCCCCCTCAATTTTCTCCTCTCTCTCTTTCTCTCTCTCACTCTCTCTCTCTCTGTGTTCCACCACCCTCCCTCATCTCACATCCTCCAATCTTCCACTTCCACACCATCACTTTGTTTTCTTCATTCTCTCTCCTCTCCAGTTCAAAAGGTGTTTCCTGATCCTGATTGGCTGCCAGCGGAGACAGGCGGAGAATGGTCAGTCGTCCATGCCCTCCAAGACCACGGTCATCCACCTCAACCGCCGCATCTACAGCAAGACGGTGCCCCAAATCTCGGTCCACGGGCCGTCCACCAGCCTGCCCAATCACTGCAGCAGCACGCCGGCGACAGAGAGGAGTCACTCACACATCGACATTTCCTGAACACTTCCATAGCACCATGTCAAGGGGTTTTTACTGTTGTTTGACATGACTGGAAACTATACAAAAAGGCTTATGAACTCCCCATCTCCTTTCGTGGATGGAGAGTGAACACTGGTTCATGAAGACCAAACAGACATTTACCGTCACTCGCTCCCCACTGAACCAAGCTTTTGCTGAAGAAACGGAAAATCCCGCTTCTCACAGAATCAGAACTCATGCAGCATTCCATGACAGCTCTCTTAAATAAGAGGGCTCATTTTTGTCATCTCAGAACCGAACTGGGAAGACTGAGTGGTAGTGATGTGGTTGTGGTTGGCTGCAGGCGTTCAACTAGAATAACACTATGGGGGGGGGGGTCCCACCCCATCTCTTTCTCCCGCTCACTTCCTGTGTCAGTCTCTCACCATCCTATCAAAATAAAAGCAAAAAACAAAAACAAAATACACTTACACTAATAAGAATAATACTCTATACGCTGCTGCTGGAGCTATGAGCACCCATCACCCTGCTACATCACTGGCATGATGTCATAATGAAGATAATCCTTTGACTGAGAGTAAAGAGGAGCGTCCATCTTTTTGTGGATGTGAGATGACAACTAAAAGACATGTCTTTCTTGTGTGCATTTGCAGTGTGTGTGCGTGTTTACACAGTGTTGTTTTTGTTTGCGGCTCTGGCAATGCAAGGCATGCATATGCGTGTCATTTTGTGCCTGTGTGCCTGTGTGTGTGGGAAAGAGAGAGAGAGAGAGAGAGAGAGAGAGAGAGAGAGAGAGAGAGAGAGAGAGGGAATGTGTATGTGTGCGAGTGTTCTGTTTTTTTGGACGTGATTTAGTGATGAAGCACTAAATCACGTGTCTTTTTCCAATGTGTATTAATGCGTGGAGACTAGTATGTTCACTCCAAGTGTTCACACCAGCCGACTCTCTCGTAGCTCTTTCTCTATCTTTCTCTTTATCAGGCATACGGCCTCTTGTATTCATTGTGTTAATATGTCAATTTGTCCACGCTTGATTTTTCTCTCTGTTCTGCTTGCTTGCACTGTCGAGTAATTTGTTGTATCAAATTCTCTGTGTTGTTCTTTACTGTGAAGACGAGATTGTGCAATACGTGAATGGATGTTTAGTTTTTAGAGATTGGGAATGTTTGGGTTAAAAAAAGAAAAATTAAGAGGAAAAATACATTTTCTAAATGTGATTTTCAAAACCGCACTCTGAGACCCATATGACTGAGATATGATTGTGTGTGATTTAATGGGATTGTAATTTGAATTCCAACAAATGTCCTGAGTGCTTGCTCCTTGTCCTATTACAAAACCTGTATAAACCGTGCCAAACAGGAGAAAGTTGTTTGTGTTGCTCAGTCAATTTGGTCATT
The DNA here is from genome assembly GCF_018492685.1 of Alosa sapidissima. Lineage (NCBI taxonomy): Eukaryota > Metazoa > Chordata > Actinopteri > Clupeiformes > Clupeidae > Alosa > Alosa sapidissima. The sequence goes on from NC_055958.1 coordinate 14,750,880, forward strand.
TTTCTTTTTCTTTCACACACACACACACACACACACACACACACACACACACACACACACACACACACACACACAGAGAATATCAGCACTAAATAACCACAAAGTGCAGATCATTGTTTGATAACAGAGCTTTTGACTTCACACTGGCAGCATATCAACAGTGATCAGAACTGGCACAGGAAAGACCTGACTTGACCTGCTTTGGTGATATGAGGATATGGAAATAGATAGATAGATAGACAGATACTGTAGATAGATAGATAGATAGATAGATAGATAGATAGATAGATACTTTGTTGATCCCCAGGGGAAATTCAAGAAATATGAATGTGCCGATAAATGTGCAAAAATACACACAGAAATGCATGCTGCAGAACCCTTGCACTACATAATAAAGAGAGTGCTATTTGTTTGCCAGTGTGTGTCAATCCTTTTGAATTTCCCCTTGGGGATCAATAAAGTATGTATGTATCTATCTATCTATCCAATATGTTCTGCCTGTAGCTACCCACAGTTATGTTGCACAGGCAATCCATCCAGTACACCGCTCACAAGCATCTAGTTCTCAACAAGGGGTCTGTGTGGCTCAGTTGCCTCTGGGGTTATATCGTCTTTTCTTTTTAAGTTCAAAATATTTCTTGGAAAATGGGCTGCCTGTCACATGAAGCAAATGACACGTTTGAGTGAAATGAATTAGTGATACGTTTTATCCAGATTATTTGATTATTTAACTCCCGTTCTCCTCAAAAAGGGTTAGATAAACAGAAGAATAATATTTGTGCACCAAGTGCGGTGGTGGGACTCTACTCAGCTGCTTGTAGGGCGCAATATTGTTTTACTGGCCCGGCCAAATAAAGAATGTTCACGTTAAAAACATATTTCGTATAAGAGAAACAGTCATTTCAGCTGGCAGCAGTCATTGTGATTATTTGACAGCTGTGTGTGGCAGCACAATAATTGAGGGAAAATTCAAGCACACCTAGTTAATATCAGGCTATTCTAAATGTCAAACGGCTGCATGCGAAAGATAAAGCATGAGTGTGTATATGTGTGTTTGTGTGTGTGTGTATGTGAGAGAGAGTGAGAGAGGAAGTGCAGAAGATGTGTTGTTAAATGCCAAACGAGTGTTTGATGTATGCATCCGTGGAGTTACTATCAAATTATCAGAGGTGTTCGGACACAGAGGGAGAGGTAAAGCTTTACAAACTGCTGAGCGGGAGGCACACACACACACGCACACAAACCGATGAGCGGGAAGCACACACACACACACACACACACGCACACAAACCACTGAGCGGGAAGCACACACACACACACGCACACAAACCACTGAGCGGGAAGCTAACCATTTTTCCATCTCCTCCTTCCCCCTACCCTCTTCTCTCTTCATCTTTCTCAGGCTTTCAAGTCCCATCCTTCCATGATTACACTCAGACACATGCATACATACATACACATACACACACATGCACACAAACCACTGAGCAAAAGGCTTCTCTATCCATCTCCTCTCCAATCTCTCACATGTGCACACACACACACACACACACACACACACACAGCTGGATGACATGTTGATTGCCTCACCGATGAAGCCAGAGGAGGGGGGGTTGGGCTGGATGTTCTCCAGGGTGTTGCCCTGGATCACATCCCACAGCTGCCAGATGAAGCGAGGGTGCAGGATGTAGAAGGGCTGCGCTGGGAAGTGCTTCCGGTGCTCCACATACGGAGAAAACAGGTTGTAGTCTGGGCTCATGTACCACTGCGGAGAAGAAAAGATGTCTTTACATTCACTGGTGAAATAACATGGATGTCTTTACATTTACAGGTGAAATAACAATGTCTTTACATTCACAGGTGAAATAACATAATGTCTTTACATATACAGGGTATACATATACTCGGCCTCATTCAAGGATTCCAACGGTACCTCATTTATGAAAATCGGGCACACGGATCAAAAGTTATCTGCATTAACGCAACATCCAATAAGCTAAAACGCATAAATATCGTGGTTGCTATGCTGGTTGCTAGGGCAATCATGCTAGTTGCTATGGTGGTCACTAGGTTAGAAGGCCAGCGCCTCCTGAGAGGCCTGAAGGGTCAGTTCTGAGGTTGTTGGCTGCTGGAACCGAAAAATGGACTGCATTTTCTTAAAAGACAATGTGACTGAATGTGACTGAAGTGCGGGCAAAGTTTGCACAGAAATGTACGATTTTTCCCACCCTCATCTAGTGTTGTCACGATACCAAAATTATGACTTCAATACGATACCAACCATAAATATCACAATGCTCGATACTGAAACGATACTATGGCGAAATCCTAAGATATCTGAAAAAGAAAGGACTCATACCTCCTCCAAGTGTATTGAGTCATTTGTGTTGAATTCGGTGCACTTTTGTAGTGTGCAGGTCAATTCCGGGTTCTAAACTTCCTACATAATTATCATTTGTTATAGTCAGTAAAATAGTAGGCCTACTTTGTGTGATTAGGTCCTTTATTGATTGTTATAGTTCATTTACATTGTGTTGTGTTTTGGCAATAAAGTAGCTTTAAATAGCCAAACTAAGCTAGATCAAGGTCAGTTTTGAAATTACTGCATGCTGTAACTACTGCACTGAATGCCATGCAGAGGGGCCTAATCTTTAGGCCATCTGATGTCAGGGCTGTAGTCAAGACCACCTTTGTCGAGTCCAAGACAAGTCCAAGACCAGGACTAGTCGAGACCAAGTCAAGACCGAGTCCAAAGAGGTTCGAGTCCAAGACAAGACCGAGTCCAAAAAGGTTCGAGTCCGAGTCAAGACCGAGTCCAGGATAGGAAAAAAAGTCTTGTGCATGACAGTATCAAGACAATCATTTTGGGTTATTATTATTATTATCTAAAAGCAAAAACAGTGTGAACACACCCAGGATTTGTAAGTGTAGCCATTCCCCTTCTCCAATATTATTATAGGGCTGTCAAACGATTCAAAATATATATTTTGAAATGAATTAATCTCGATTAACCGCAATTAAAAAGTTCCTAAAGACTAAAGCTTCAACATAAATCACAAAATTAATGAGTAACCACAAAGGTAAAAGTAAAACACTTTTATATTATTTAAATGATAATACTGACACAGTAATTGTGTTTTAAAGTATTCATTTCTTAAGAAATACTACACATATGATGCTGTTTAACTCATTTGTAAATGGTGCACTGTTACTTTAAGCCCATTGTGGCCACGTTCTCATAATGATCTTTTTTTTACCAGCTCCATTGAAATATAGCCTATAGCTAGTCCACAAGCTCTAATATTGTTTGTACCACATGTATTGTACAATATTAACAATGATAAGCATGATATTAAGTTGGTATAAACAGTTTTCATTCCTTTGGAAATAGAAGCATGTAATGACATGATGCTAGCTAGACATTTTCTGTTTGCAATTAAAAGTGAATGATGAGCCTGAGCCAGTCACCTAGCTATCTGAATGGAATTTTTCAATCGGCATAATATGTGCTTCATGTAAACAAATTATTGAAGACTTCAAGACTCACCAGTTCCATTACACAAAGGCAAAGACAACTCTTCATATTTTTGTCCATTTTTCAAATCACAGTGAGTGCAGCCTACATACATGTTTATAACTGGTCAGTAGTGGAAATCGGATAAATCCGCAATCTCCTCTAACCTCGTCTTTGTTGACTTCCTTTTATAAGTTTCTTATATTAACAAGGAGATATCAATTATCATCAACAACGACAAGCCAGCTGGAGCCTGCCAATCGTTTTCTCTCCTTCTCGTGTGCGTTCAGACGCGCTCTTAATTAAATGGAGTAGCATACGTTCAAGTTGGATCTTAATGGAGAGGAGCCGAAAAGTATCATCTTTATGTAACTGTTGCAGTTGGTGCATTTTGACATTGTAAACGTTATCTAACAAGAGTGAAAAGCAGTTTGCAGTAAAGCTACTATTTGGCTAAATGTTGGTTCCTCTTTATCTTCAGCTAACTCCACAGACAGTAAAATAAACTCCCAGGCTTGCGGTTTTAGGTTTTGCGGCTTCCGTTACGTGACATCAGCCCCCCACAAAGGTAAACACTATTGAGTTAATATTTTGTAACGCATTATGTATTTCAAAATGAATCGCGGCGATTAACACGTTCATTTTGATGGCCCTAAAGACACCTGGACTCGGTCGAGACCAAAAGCCATATTTGGCAAGACCAGTGGCCGAGACCGAGACAAGACCAAGTCCAAATACTAGCGAGTCCGAGACAAGTCCGAGACCATAGAAAAACGGTCTCGAGTCCGGACTCGAGTCCAAGACCGGACTCGAGTACTACAGCCCTGTCTGATGTACAGTATAGGCTACCCTAGGCCTTCCCGTGTTCATGGGATTTCTTTGACAGTTGCAAAGGGAAAAATGTGAGGATAGTCTTCTTTGCGCCCAGTGTACAAGTACGACGTTACCACCACTCAAGTCTTCGTCAGATAGGCCTACACCATTAACTGTTGCAATATATCTGTGCGTATTCCTACATCTCGTCTATTTCTTTGATAACATGATTTGCTACCACGTAACAATAAGCCGCTATTATTATTAGGACTCAACACACTTTGGTGGTATTATATGCTGTGGGCTTTAATTAGCGCATTAACGGGCCTCTGTGTACCTGATGGCTTGCCTTCAATATTCGCGATGTATCTGAAATAGTTCCAGATTTCACCTTTTGTTTTATCCACAAGGCTGAGGACTGTCGGCAAAGAACTATGTTGACGTTGCCTGCGCACTCACTCACTCAGAGCTGCCTGCTGGACACGCCCACTTGCCTAGATGCGTGCAAGGAGCAGTGAGAGCAGCAGTTCACAGACACAGAACGTTATTATTTTAATAAAGTATCGATTCTAAAAACGTCGGAAATCGTATCGTTTTTTGCGTAAAGGCATCGATACACTGTGCAACACTACCCTCATCGACCTTGTCATAAAACATTGTTTAAATGATCTCACAACGCCTCCTTGCTGCTTTGTCGTCTACATCAGCCTTTCTCATAGCCTAGAAATCTAGACGCACTCTAGCGGCGGCAAATTAATTTGCTCAGCCTGTACATCTAGTATCAAACCATAGGGATTTCTATTGGCTGACGCTGTGGACGTCATCCAATCACAGCGCTCTATTTTGTTAGAGAGTCTTAAGGCAGGCTTAACAGGATAACGACATTCCTGCGACTGTGAACAACAAGGAAGGTAGCTATGGCGACCCAAAGACTGTGCCCGATGAGTGCCCATAAAACGTTGGTATATGGCCGCCGAGTGGAGGGACTTGCCTAAAAGGACTTGAAAGAAATTGCGTACGGAAAAAGTGGTAAGCGGAATAATAATAAGTTGCCTAGGAAGAACAGTACAGTGCATTTTCATGCACTGTAATAAGATGAAGTTGCCTAGGAAGAACAGTACAGTGCATTTTCATGCACTGTAATAAGAAGAAGCCAGGAGATTTCAAGATAGTGGATTCCATCCACTATAATCAGCCTGCCCTTATCAATTATACATTACAAGTGTCCAAGGACCACTGTGCCTCAACCAACTTGTAATTTATTTAATGGATGACATCCAGGTTACGGCATGAAGTGAACAGTTCTAAAGAATGTACATATTTGTCTATAAATAGGCTTATGCAAGTGGGCTGGATATCTCCAATGCTCTGGCTGACTATATCTATAAATTACTGGAACGTCCGTTCCTCCGATTGATTTCAAATGTGGCAGATGTCTTGCTACGGTCACGAGTATGTGCAGTGCCAAGTTTGACGTTTTTTGGATAAGTAATGCAAAAGATATTATTAAATATATCGGTAAAAGAGGCACACATTGGCTTTCTCTGCTCTACTGTATCCACTCCCCCTCTCAAACAGCAAGTGTAGGCTCGCATATCTGTCAAAGTCCGATTGATTCCAAACTTGACGGGTGTCTTGCTATGGGCACGAGTAAGTGCAGTGCCAAGTTTTACGTTGTTTGGATAAGTAATACAAAATATATTGTTGTATATCGGTAAAAGAAGCACACGTTGGGTTTCTTCGCTCTACTGTAGCCACTCCCCCTCTCACACAGCACAGCGCAGGATCAGAAACAGAGAGGGTAAGCAGAGTTTTGGCAGCACTGTATCAGGGCACAGCACGGGTCAATATACAAGATGTTTGGATGATTACCATGTCTGACATCAACAATAAAGATTGTATTCAGTTTGCTTGCATAAACTGATTCTGCAAATGTTGGAACACGCCAACAAACATGGGTATGCAGTGACTGTTCAAAATGACGTAAAAATGATGTACAATAAACTGACACTTTGAATAGCCCAGGCTACTTTTTACTTGAGACTTTGAATAAACAAACAACAATTCCACCTGCAAGGTCCCAAATTGAGACAAGCATTCATTATTGAATGCTTTGATGATGTCCCCCCCCCCAATCATCCTATTTTTAAAGCAGGCATACCTGCGGCTATGTAATTGGCCTATGGGTTTCCTACAGGAATGGCATGTTTTAAGGGGCACTGCACTTGTACTCTCAACACAGAGATGATTAAGAGCTCAGCGGCAGACCTGTATTTAATCAACTCATAAATGTGCATGCCACATACTTCTTTTCAAACTACTTCACTGGCTCTCAACCCTTTGATGTTTGCCTTCAGAGAAGCACATGCAGGTGAGCCTACATGATCTCCCTCCAGGCCTCTCCGAACAACTTTGTATCCTCAGGTTCTGTATTATAACGCTTCTTTTCTATTTGAGCCATTCATGAACAGTTAACGCTACTTTCCAAAAGTCTTTGTCTATCTTCTTGGCATATGGTGAGACTTCAGGGCATTCAGTTTCAATTCCATTATTTTTACCCCAGCTCACACCAGAACCCTTCCCCTAATAAAGAGCTCTGGCTCTTCAGCTCAGGTTAAACCCAGACATGTTTACTCTGCCACAGGGGGAATAACACACTTTCTGTCCTTGGTTTTGCACATGTAGAAAATGTGCATTACGTGTGTGTGTAAGTGTGTGTGTGTGTGTGTGTGTGTGATGGCGCGATTGCACCATCCACCATAGCAGAGGCCAGCGAGCTAAAAATAGCAGCACCAACGTCACTGCCATGACACTCCATCAACACCAGGCGGAGGTTAATGGAACAATGTCATGTCACGGAATGCACAACGATCGGGAAAAATCGGGAACATCACAGCATTTTATGAGAGACAAAACATCAAATTAGTGAAGGGGGAAATGCAAAGGCAGAGAGGAAATCACACTAGGTGAGTGAACTAAGTGGACAGAGTTGCCACCTCTGCACTGCCTCTCATTTCATGCCCAACGCATGTAAAATCCCCTTCTACCCGTGTCTATGTGTATCTACACTACTCACCAACTAACCAGTTTGGACACGACTACTCATTTACGGGTATTTCTTTTTCAGGTTATTTTTACACTGCGAGTAAAACTGAAAACTATAAAACTAGATGTACCGCAGAGCGGTACAAAATATGACCACCGCCCAGTCCAGCACATTTTTTCCACAAAAATAAATCATGCTGAAAGGCATATATGATTCTAACTGTCTCACTAAATTGCATTATGCACACTCAATTCTCACTGGTATCTGCTAGACAACAAGTACCAAAACATGATTAGTTCATAGATTTCACATGTAAAATTCATTTTATACAACCCCACCCCTATCTTGCCTGTTCATAATTCTGAGAAATTCTTGAATTGTGTGCATGTCTGCGTGTATATGTTTATGTTTATGTTTATGTGTGTGTGTGTGTGTGTGTGTGTGTGTGTGTGTGTGTGTGTGTGTGTGTGTGTGCATGTGCATGCATGCGTACATGTCTACTGTGTGAGTATGTGTCATACATATGATTACTGTGAATGTATGTGTGTGCGTGTGTATCTGTTTATGCACATGTGTGCATATGGAATGGGTTAACATGACCCCTGGAGGCAAACATACGAAAAAATTGGTCATCCTAGGCCCTACGGTTCTCAAGATATTCACAGAAAACTCTGTTGGTGTACGGTCACTAAATGTACACATAAATGATTTTATTGTAAGGCCCCCCATGAACGAAAGTTCATGAAACTTGGCATGCATTCGGAGGGTGTCATAATGATCCTACACTTTCAATTTTGTGCAGTTTTGACCATGTCAGCCAGAGATATTGTGATGAAAACACCTAATTTTTTGCTTTTTACTAGGTGGCACTATACATGAAAAAAGTGGTAATGGGATGGGTTGACATGGCCCCTTAACTCATTGAGTGCCAAACATGTAATATTACGTTTTTAGCTTTTTTTTTTTAATTACGAAACTAGACACTCTAACACACCTTATATGTGATTTTGGGAACTCTATGATGAATGGAAATGAAATATATGATAATCGAAAACTCATGAAAACGCACAATCTGGACATTTTATCTGGACATTTTATCATAACTCGGTTGCTGCTTTGGGTCAAATCAGTGACGCATGCACGTCAGGTCAATACCAGGCCATTTTCGTGGGTCTATCACTAGGTGGCAGTCTCGCCAGGTCTCGCTGATCACTTCCCGGAAAGTTTACACAAGTAAGTAACAGGCAACACTTCATATTTCATTACAGACGTTATATCTGCATTTATAGAAAAAAAAACAGCGATTTTGATGAAAACTAGCCACTGTTTAGCTTGGGATTGGGAACAGAGGCATGTAGAAATACACTGTTTTCACCCACTGAGAGCTTAAAGTCTCACCTTTTAAACGAGCCATTGTAGGTGTTCATAGCTATAACACAGAATATGCTGTGACTGTACAAAAATCATCAACAATGGTCTAGATTGCTGGCACTCTAGGACAAAGCTCCCGAAAACAGCTTGGCATTCAATAAGTTAAGACCAACATACAAAAAAAAGGTGGTCCTCCTAGGCCCTACGGTTCTCGAGATATTCACAGAAAACTGTCTCCGGCCACCTACAGGCCAGTTGGTGTATAGTAACATAAAATAATTTATTGTGTGGCCCCCCATGAACGGAATTCCACGAAACTTGGCGTGCATTCAGAGGGTGTCATAATGATCCTACACTTCCAATTTTGTGCAGTTTTGACTTTGTTAGGTCACAGATACCTGCGATTACAACACCTCATTTTTACTTTTTTGTGTTTAACTAGGTGGCGCTATACATGAAATGAGTGGTTATGGAATGGGTTGACATGGCCCCTTGAGATCAACATACAAAAAAAGGTGGTCCTCCTAAACCCTACGGTTCTCGAGATATTCACAGAAAACTGTGTCTGCCCTACCCTCCTTTCAGGGGGTCCAGTCCAGTGGGGGGGGGGGGGGGGGGGGGGGGGGGGGTTCCATGCTATCCATGTGGGGTTACATGCCCCCCAAGTTTCGTGTACCCCAGTCTTTCAGTGTCCCGGGAATCCTTGACGGAAATTTTGTCCATGTGAAAAAGAAAAAAAAAAAAAAATCTGACTAAACCTATATGACCGCCGCTTATGGTTATTATGTAAATGAAAGAGTGTTAATCAAACTAAATGTTTTATATTATAGGCTCTTCAAAGCAGCCAACGTTTGCTGTGATGACAGCATCTCACACTCCTGCCACTTTTATGCTCCTTCAGTGGTAGAGCTGAAATAACCCACTTGTCCTCATGACCGACTGAAACTGAAAAATTACATATCGACAAAAGAAAAATGCTACATTGATTCACCTGTTGTGTAGTAGGGTTTCTGGTTTGACAGATAGTAGCTAAACTTCAATGCTCAGACTGTGCAGAGGTAGGTGTGTTTTGAACATGCATGCAAGTTTAGGAACAACAGTACTCTATTTAAATTGCACAAAGAAACTATCACTAAGGGTCGTCATGTTATTACAAACCTCTTTACAGACCAAATGGAGGAGAAGAGGTTAGTTTGTGTACAGGCATACTCTATTTCAGAGGTGGCAGTACCATCCCAACTCACTACTTAAGCCTATGCGACTGAGAGAAGGTTTATTATCAACAGTGGAGGCCATGCCAGTGACTAAAGGGCCCATTGAGATGGCAATTCATCTCTGAGTAATGAAATAAAAGCCTATAAGAGGGCAGATTGAAATTCAATTTAATGTTGTTTGTCAAAGGAGTGACATTATTTCTTGTTGAAATTGTATTTTTTTAATATATCGTTTACTAACCCTGACCTGGCAAGCCATTAGTTGTAAGTTCAGGCCATCCTTAAGAATATGTTTGTTAGTTGACTCAGTCGAATCAGTTTTTGGTTAAATATAATGATTTAATTATGTGTAAAGGGTAATAAAACATCTTGCGTATGTCTGTATCGTGCCTTTTAGAAATAAGTTACATTTTGACAGCTCACCTTCATGTAACCTAACCTCATGTCTTTACTGTGCAAGCTTACTGCCTGGTAGCTCAAGATAACAGAAGTAGGCCTGTCTGCATGCCACTGTAGGCAAGGAAGAGACGCCATCAATCTTAAATGCCATGAAGGAGTGAGTCTTTACATGCGTCTGGATAGGAGCACAAATTGAGCCTCCACTGTGTCCAAAATTATCTCTTTGTTTGGTGACTTTCAGTAACAAAATATTTACCTACTGTACCTGCCGACTGCATGATATGAAAGGCTTGCTAAAAAGCCTCTCAGATTGCATTCCCTTTGAAAGAAACTATGGGTGCTAGACCCGACAATTTCTTTGTTCTTAAAATAGCTCTCTCTCTCTTGGTTTAACCTTCTGGTTTAGGACGAAAAAAAGAAAATGATGGGATTGGGATGGGATTGATGATGATGATCCAATGACCCTAAATAGTCCCTCATATTCAAATAATCATAGACTCTATTTCATCTCAATGACATTCCCTTTAATACATCTCGTTGAGGGTCAATCTAGAGCAGTGTTTCTCAAACTTTTTCAGACCAAGGACCACTTAACCAATAAAAGTAGACTTACTTTAACAGTATATTACACAATAGACCTACTCAATGAACCACTTTGCTTATTGTCTTAACTGTTTGGATTTAAATACAAGTTGGTTCAATATTGCAAACCACTCGTCTATATTATATTTTAATCTGCTCACGGACCACTTGGGGTAGCTTGCTGACCAACAGTGGTCTCCGGACCACACTTTGAGAAACACTAATCTAGAGTCTAGAGCTTTTGGCTCACATCATAGTGAGCTGTGAGTGCATTTTATATAGTTGGTATGAAAGGTGTTTTCCAAATTACTTGTGTCCTCCAGAGAACGGATCACCTAAACTCCAGTGAAGTTCATTTGTGTGAAAAAATTATGTGTGAGGTCAGAGCCTGTCTATTTGGAAATACTGTGGGGCTTTTCATTTCAATCTCCTTTTGTTTTGTTTGTTTTTGTGCTGTTTTGCAGTTGCTATTGATATAACAATAAAATTCCCCATGATAGGAGTTTGCCATATTGTGATATTAATGATATAGTTGATGGTGACATGTTTATAGAATGTGCCGCAAAGTGGGCAGTTCTCAAGTAGAACGAAAACAAGCATGGCATACAGCACACTGTAGGCAAGGAAGATGGTAGATGGTACCAAGGAAGATGATTTGAAAATCTGTGTATGTGTGTTCAGTAGTTGTATATACCTTGTGTAGATTGACTGCATAGGGTGCAGGATCCCAAGCCACCAGTGTAACATTCTTGTACAGCGAGCTGCTATTAAACTGATGCTTGGGGTTGGCAAGGATCTGTGGAGGAAATAAAACACACACACACACCCACACACACACACATCACGTCAAAGGAATCAAGGGACCGGTGGCATGATGAAGGCAAATTCAATATCAGTCTACACTCTCACACATTCAAAAAAATGCCTACATTGGACACTAAGCTAGAGATTCTCTTAGGGGAGCACAATGATACAGTCAGTTTCTAACACAGGACGCAGAGATATGCTCTTTAGCCAGCCTGGTTTCTGCCTTAGCTATGGAAGGAACACTGCAAATAGACTTGGCATGATTTGCACCATGGCCGGTGGAAGACGATGCTCAAATGACTCCTCGACAGGTAGCAGCAGCAGGCAATATGTGGTCATGGGCTCATGATAATAAGAAATTGCACCACCGTTAGTTCCAACCTCACACTGTAATTGGCTGAGAGGCCATGTAATGAATACCAATATCTCAAGATAATGCACTGATGTGCTCCTATCCACTTCATAGTGCTTTCTGCAGCCTTGAAACTATACTGAAACCTAGCTGCTGCTACTAGCCATGAAATATTTTCATTTGCTAGAAAAAAAATATACTAATTGTTAAGAGGATATATATATATATATATATATATATATATATATATACTCAATTTAAAAGCGTAAGGTAACCATAAACAAATGGCGGGATAACTCTGGATACTACTGTACTGACCCACAGCAAGTACACCTTCACTATACCTGGTACATCGTCCAAAATCATGTTCCTTTAGAAACTACACTGAAGAAGCATAAGAGACTGTAATACATTGTGCACTCATTGTTGGCTATGTGAATACAACCATAACAGAATGGTGTCCAGATCTCCTTCCTTCCTCTACTTCATAAAAGCTGTCACTATCCTTCTTGTATATTGAGAGTAATCTGTGAAACCCCCTACCTAAAATATTTTTTTTCAAATAGTAGACTCAATGTAACAGTTACTTTTGATCTATCACATACTACATCTTCAAGAACTACTAAAGGCCGTTTCTGGTTGCCATTAATTAATTACCTTAATTATTGACTTAATTAGACTGATTTGGTTCAAGACCAAATCAACTTAAAACAACTACTTGAAGGGATAGAGTGCCTCTTCATATAGTACTTTCATTATGGCACATTGTGCTTTTGCATGGCTGAGGGGCTACACAAAGACACACAAACACACACATACACATGTACCTGTGAATTGATGATGCGTATAGTGGTTTTGTTCCCCACGTCCCGCTCGTAGCCTACTGTGGGCGCAGCATTAAACCGCAGAACGGCATCATGGGAATCTGCAGTGGAGAGCAACAGATGGCAAGACTTCAGAAGTGGTGTAGATCACGTCTCTGATTTGCTCTCAAGGCTACTGTCTTTGTCTAAACACCTGTTTTGTCATCAATGGACAGAAGGTACAAAGATTCAAATTCATCCAAACTTTGATGAACATTCCACAAACAGATCCCTAAAGGACGATTTTCCATTACAGCTTTTGTCAAAAAGAGTTCCTGAAGTTTTAGACCAAAACACCTTCAAGTTCGACTGAGGCACAGTCAGTTGCCATCTCTTATTCTAAATTCCCACCTACTACATACTCAATCTCATCTCTACTGCCTTATTGAGAGTTCTATTTACCCAGAAAGGTACACCCAAGAATAATATTTCAAAGCATCGTTGGCCAAGGACATTGCACACCAGGAGGGGCATTACTAGGTGTAAGGCATCATCCTCGCCTTTGAATTAGCAAGCCCATATCGCAGGAGGCCGTTTCAACAGCTCGTGTCAACCAGGAGCTTGAGCCATTAGTTGCGCATTCGGAGGATCTGCCAGCATGCTCCTCCACATTCTCAAAAGATATGGTGGGCGGGGGGGGGGGGGGGGGGGGGGGTGGATACTACTAATGGGATGGGAGCAGTGGGTGGTGGAAGAGTAGGGTTGGGTGAGGGGTGCGGTGCAGTGGCACTAAAAAAAAAACCAAAAGTGGGACCAGGATCTGGCCAGTAGATAAGACTGGAGAAGCAGAGCCGGGACCACCCAGCCAACCGTGGCACTGACGCAGACACACGGAGGAGCCCCAGCCCACTATCGTTTCAATATGCGCCGCGCCGCGCCGTAGCCTCGACACGAGTGTGGCTTTTCATGACAGAGGCCCAGCTGTGGCCAAGACTCTCTGGTGTGGAACAGCGTTGAGAGGCCAAGCAGAAGAGAGAGAGAGAGAGAGAGAGAGAGGAAAAAAGAGAGGCCAAGCAGGAGAGAGAGAAAGAGAGAGAGAGAGAGAGGAAAAAAAGAGAGGCCAAGCAGAGAGAGAGAGAGAGAGAGAGAGAGAGAGAGAGAGAGAGAGAGAGAGAGAGAGAGAGAGGAGAGAGAGAGAGAGAGAGAGGAGGGAGGGGATGATGGCTGGCCGAGGTCCATAGATCCACACACACGTCGGATCCTTTGAACGGCACCCAAAATCCAGCATCATCTTTTTTCGCTTCTGCACGGAACCTCAAGCTTGGCACACGGGGGAGCCGCCAGCGCTCAGACGACGTGCCAGATGGATCGCAGCGGCCGCCCAATCGGGATACGGTGCTTGTGCCACACCGCCTTCCCCACACAGACAGTCCCGGGAGATGGGTAACTGTGTCTCCATATGCACTGCTGCATGAAACTCAGATTTCATGGGGGTGGGGGCGCTCCACACTTATTGGAAGTCCATGAATACATGCTCGCATACACCGCTAGTAGAAATTACAATTATAGTGCTATGAAAGATTTATGTCAAATTAATCAAATTATATGACTACCATGATTTATTAACAATGTAACAAAGCGGAAAAAAAAGCACAGAGAAAAGCGTAGTGGTCTGCTCAAAATGACATCAGAAAAAATGTTTTTTGTAATGATTTCAAGCAATGGCAACCAATGACTGTTTCCTATGGTGCACGCATGTACAGTGTAAAGAGGATAAAACGCACGCACATCCAAGTCTGATCCTGGGTGCTGGACAAAAAAATTACGATGAGAAAGAGAGGAAAAAGTCCGCAACACCAGTATACGCTCCCAATAGTTATGTTTTTATTACCGTGACGTTTCGGGCCAGATCAAGCCCTTCATCAGACGTAAGTCAAAATTCAAAGGACACCCATATTAAGTGATGACATGATGAAACAGTGGTGTTACACAGGCAAGTAATTAGTAAATCACAGCCAATTTTGCAAATTTGCACAATGTGATAATATACGCCATTTTGCACAACTTTGCACAGACTGTTCTTTGACTAGCCTATGTATACTTACTGCTGACTGATGTCTGACATGTGATATGTGGAGACATGCTTATTCTATGGATATGTACTATTAGTTCACATGAGATGAGTCCTGACGATAGACGCTAATTTGCAATGTGATAATAGACGCCAATTTGCACAGACTGTTTTTTTATTGACATCTAGCCTATGTATACTTACTGCTTGGTGATTTGTGATATGTGATTTGTGTATACTTGCTTATTCTATGGATAGTTACTATAAGTGAACATGAGATTAATGCTGACATGCTAATTTGCACATCCTGACAATAGTCACACGCACGCACAGTGACAATTGCTAGAAGCACGTGTCTCTTCAATCATATACCACTGCATGCATGCATGCCACCTCATTAATGTTTAATTTATTTTTTCAAGTCCTTGTCCATCATCCAGCATGGGCCATGGGCACGAAAACTGTTCTCTGTTGAACCATTAGTGGAGTTCCAAACCTCCATGTGGAATCCTCTGGGTCTCACCCCCTTGCATCAGTCTAAGGGCCTGAAGAGTTATAATAAATTATGTGAAAACAATACACACTTCACCAGCGAATGTTAACCCATATGCTTGTGAAATGGCATAACTAAACTCAAATAGGGCGAATGGCTGCTGATCGGAACAGAAACACTGCCCTCTAGTGACAGAGTTAGGCTAAAACACTAAGAGTTGCATAAAGAGAGTGTGTGTGTGTGTGTGTGTGTGACACCACATTTTCACACCATCTACTTAGCCTATACATACAAACACACACACACACACACACACACACACACAAGCTGACTTATTGGCTGTGCTGGATCGATCAGTACATATCCCACAGGTCATGTGATGTAGTTGGGGTGACATATACTTCTGAAGAAGACCGATACATCACTGGGCTCTCAACCCCGTTTATTGGCACTCATTAAATGTCTGTCTATCCCTAGCTCAAGAACATTTGTCTTTGACATTGTAAGTCTCCAATGCTGTGCTTCCAAGACCATTCATCAATCATGTTTTTCCACCCTCAAAATGAACAAACTCACTGCTGAAGTCAATACTTGAGCGATTACCATTTCTCCTCCCTAAAAAAATAAGTGAGGCCTCTTTCATAGTTTATTATATAGTTATGACTGCCATGTCACAGGTTCTTAAAGGAAAACTCTGGCAACAGAGCTCAGGCAGCTACTGTGCTACACTCCATGGTCGCTTTTCTTTTTCCCCCCGTACTGACAGTACTCTGTGACCGTGTGAAAAATGGCCAGAGTTCTCCTTTAAGGTCTGGTTTTGGTAAAGGTTTGGCCACAGCTATTTGTAGAGAATTAATGAATCTGAATTCAGTAGGTCAGCTGGTCAATGTGGGTATAATGACTCCTTTTGTGGCTAGCTGATAAACATGTGCCAGGGCTGCCAACTCTTCAGATCAGCTTGGAGTGAGACTTATTAATGGAGAATGAGTGTGGGCTGAAAACCTTTCAACACCCAGTCAGTCTGTGCTGATATTTATGCAAGTAAATGAATATAATTACGACCAATTCATTGAATAGAGGATAACATAACGTGGTGGTGCATTCGTCAATTAGTTTAGGTTATTGGTTTATAAATAAACACTATTGCTGGTTTTAAGTCAGAGGCAGATTGACCTCCACCACCGTAGTGTACCTGCCAGCATGTATTAAATCAATCATGCGTCTGTGTTAAGGCACGCATCTAGTGTCAGGTGAAAAGTTAGTGTGCGAAAACTGGGTGGCGTGAGGGTGTGACGTATGAATTGTGTAAGTCAGCAGCCCTGCATGTGTTCATGTGCATTCATGTGTTGCCCCACAATACCTTACATATGGCAGCCAGATTTGCAGACAGCTTACGCGCCGCAGACAATTTTAAATGGGCCGGATGTGGGCCACTAGTTGACCCTTTTTTCAACTCATCTAAAAAGAGGTGTGTGTGCAATAAGGTCAGGCGGGTTATCAAGACAGGTGGCATATGCTGGAATGTAATGTGGTTTGTGCGGTACTGAGTGACGTCTGAATGCTTCAGCGAGATCTCTTGTGCTAGATAGTTTCAACACGTTCCTTCCTCTCTCCAGCAAGCTCCAGTAAAGCTGCAATTTCAATTTGTCGTCACAAGGGGGAGGCAAAAGACTGTTCAGAATTTTGAACAGAATTCCACAGGCTCAAACACGACCTTCATAAATAATATAAACAGAAGTGTGAGAGCATGCTCGTGACCAATTCATCTTAAGGGTGCACTATGTAAGACTTTCACCTTAATATAACCATTACGAAGCCAATTTGACATTAAACAAACTTGTAATAGGGCCGGATGTGGGCCACTAGTTGACCCTTTTTTCAACTCATCTAAAAAGAGATGTGTGTGCAATAAGGTCAGGCGGGTTATCAAGACAAGTGGCATATGCTGGAATGTAATGTGGTTTGTGCGGTACCGAGTGACGTCTGAATGCTTCAGCGAGATCTCTTGTGCTAGATAGTTTCAACATGTTCCTTCCTCTCTCCAGCAAGCTCCAGTAAAGCTGCAATTTCAATTCGTCGTCACAAGGGGGAGGCAAAAGACTGTTCAGAATTTTGAACAGAATTCCACAGGCTCAAACATAACCTTCATAAATAATATAAACAGAAGTGTGAGAGCATGCTCGTGACCAATTCATCTTAAGGGTGCACTATGTAAGACTTTCACCTTAATATAACCATTACGAAGCCAATTTGACATTAAACAAACTTGTAATAGGCGAATCGTTCACCTAGCATAGCTATACAACATAGACGTAGTGAGTCGCTACTGAGAAACCAGCCATGCGACTTTAAAAACCGGCAACCCGACAAATCTTGTGAGAATCGTGAAACATTACCTTGTCAGTAGATATAGCTCTTTGGATATAGTTTTTGCCTGTTGTTAATCCTTCACCTCCACAACAAAAGCATTTTCATTGTGTACAGGGGGAACAAGCCACAAGAAGTTTGCTATTTACAACAGCAGAATAAGCTCTATAGTCTGTAGGAGCTCTACAGTCGCCAAAAATACCAAAACCTGCATTGTGTACTTTTACGTTTATCACATAAAAAAAGCAATGTGCATGTTATAATGCACATTATTTTGTTAACTTCCAATCAAGCTTATAGAAAGCATTTCAGAGCATAATTCACAGGGAACAGGAGAAATAAAAAAGAGGAAAAGGGCTTACTGTAAAGAATTATAAAACACAATAGATTATACAACATTAAAATGCCTTAATGGGAATGTCAATGTTATAATGCCTTAATGGGAATATCAATGTTATTACAGCTGCTAATTTGATTTAGTATGTAATGCTTAATCCATTATGAGGTTTGTCTTATTTCAGTCACCAGGGAAGAGCTGTTGATGAATTATTTCAAGAGAGGGAGAGGGGGAGAGAGAGAGAGGGAGAGGGGGAGAGAGAGAGAGAGAAAGAGAGAGGATCTCACTCACATTTGCTTGAATGCTACTCCTAATCATTCTCGTTTATCCTCACATTACAGGACAGAGACTAGAGGTTGCTTTCTTGACTGTTCTTGACTTGCTTACATTCATACTGTAGTACGGAGAAGAGCTATACATCACAACACAAACAATACAACACAACACAAACAATACATCACAACACAAACAATTCATCACAACACAAACAATACAACAACATTTCAGTGCATTGCATAGTTACACCACACAGACAAAGGCCTTAAACTTCATTCTAATTTAGTGTGTGGTATCTGGTATGTAAAAGCCATTACTGAAAATGAGAGTCTGGCAGTGTTTGTGTGTACCCCTACACACAAACATATGAGGGTTGCCACACTGACCACACTCACAGCCCATCTCTCCCATGTGTACCACTGGCGTCTGATCACCAGAGGGTGTAAACAGCAGCTGGGTCACAGTACCGTGCTGCCCTGGGACTAATGGATGTGGTGAATGCAGTCTCACTGGGGTATAAACTTCATTAGCAACATGGCATAAACAGCTCCTCCTACTCTCAAACATACTCGCTCACTCGCTCGCACGCTCACTCAGTCACTCGCACGCTCACTCACTCACTCGCTCTGTTTTTTTTTTTATCAGCTCCATCTCTTTTTACAGTTGCCGTGCTTGCGTGTGTACCTCCCACACAGCAGGCACACAAAGAGAGTCTTTTTTTTAATAATCAAAGGACATGCAACATATGTGCCTTTTTACATTACATTACATTACATTACATTTGGCTGACGCATTTTTAGCCAAAGCGACTTACAACATGGTAAACAGTTACGTGTCAGTTTAAGAGGACTGGTGAGTGCTAGGATCAGCAAGAGTTGTTGTAAGTGGTGCTATGAGAGGAGATGTTCTCTAAAGAGCTGGGTCTTCAGGAGTTTTTTGAACTGGGTTTCATAGGCAAATGGACTGGCCAAAACGCAAAGCCAGTATGTCGTGCATCGCCCGGCAACGCTCCACAACAAACGAGGGAGATTGATTACTGGTATGACACGCCGATTCCCCTGGATCAATGGTGTGGAGGTGATGAGCTTAGCGGGCCTTTCAGCGGCACGAAACAAATAAAGCGCTGATTAAAAAACACCACTTCAGCCACGGCGAGCGGGCAATCAATGCTGCATCTCAGCAACACTCAAAGAGCCAACCACTCGAAACCGTTGCATCACGAGTGCTACCCCCCCCCCCCCCCCCCCCCCATCACCATTCATCGGCATTTTGGCAAAAACAACGGGAGTGCAGAAAATAAACTGATGAGCAGCACATTGCACTCTGTATTAGCTGACATGGGGTATTTTCCCCCCTGTCCCGGAGCTAACTGCCCAGCCTCGCCAAATGTGAAAAAAAAAAAACATTTGATAGCCCTCGGTGACAATCCACCTTGTCTGTGTACCATTTGTATTGTGTTTTTATTTTTGTCAGGCAGACGCTTTCAAAAAAATGGGTCCATGGAGCTCACAACACCCTAAAGCACGCAACCCGACCTATTCAGCGACACCGGGCAACGAGTTGTCCCCATGGCAACAACAAAATAGCGGTGACATTGTTGGAGTAGCTTGGCGGGGCCGGCTGCCAGATTGCCCAGAGAGATTCTGTGTTCTTGCCCGCGAGAGCTCATGAAGCGGAACGGAGACAGACAACTTCCAATGCCGTCGCAACGCACACACACAACAACCGCCAGGGCTGGAGCACAATGCAGCCTTGTCACACTCATGACAACAATACTCTGTCACACACGCTTTGTGGCGTTCCGACAACCGTGCAATTTGCACAGCATTTGCACAGTAAATACGCTTGTGTGTGTACATCATGAAAACACACATCTACCTTTGTTGCTATTGTTAAATGAGGCAACATTTTGAATATTCACATGTGCCATCCTTTCCCATTCCCGGATCCCTTTTCAAAAACATCAGGGCTGGCAGGCAATCATGGAAAAATTCCTCATTTCTCTTTTGTTGACATGCATTTAGAGCAAGATCATCTCTGATTAGGCTGACATTTACCAAGCCCTCTTTCACAGAAGGAGCCAAGATGACAAACAGCCAGCCTCATTCAGTTCAGTAAGGAAGACACGCCACTCAGGGCCAGATGTACTAACGCTTTTGTGCCCACTTCAGGCGTATTTGTTTCACAACGTGCGTGTAAAATCATTGCGAGGTATGTACAAACAGGCCGCAATGATGTAAAAGCGCAAACTGCCTGACGCGGGAGCTGAAAGTGGCAGATTGCGTTGTTCGTGTCATACATATGCATTCATGGGAGGATCCAGGGGAAAGTGGGAGTTTAGCATAAAAAGATGGGAGGGGAAAAGTAAAGAGCGCCTAATTATGTGTACCGCGGTATGTACAAAGACTGCTCATGAAAGTGCACGTCTATTCTGCCCCTAAATACTTCCGCCTTGTAAAAGCAGGTGTTAATCCAAATTGCAGTTCAATGCGTCCATAAGAGAACCTTTCAAAGACAACAGAATCGCTATTTAGAGCACCAGTTTTGTAAGTCTTACTACCAAAAGCAACATTAACTTTCGTTGGCCTTTCGAATGTCTTACTTTCACGTCATTCACTTAAACTTTCCTACTTGCTAGATTTGACCAATCTTCCATAGCCTACATGCACAAGTAGTTTGAGAACTACTGATCTTCATTATCTCCCTGCTTGTTGACATCTTA
The DNA here is from genome assembly GCF_018492685.1 of Alosa sapidissima. Taxonomy (NCBI): domain Eukaryota; kingdom Metazoa; phylum Chordata; class Actinopteri; order Clupeiformes; family Clupeidae; genus Alosa; species Alosa sapidissima. Next base: position 14,772,047 of record NC_055958.1, read on the forward strand.
TCATGTATGGTATTATGTCATGATCGCTAAACGTTTGATTCTTTTTAATGTTTTCATCAGTTAACTTCATTCAACTGCGCTTGTATGTAGGCGCTGGCATTCAGTTGTGGACATTCGTAAATTGCATTTATGGGCGGAGAAAGGCAGAGAAAGGCGCAGTTTACACTAAGGATTAAACGATTGATAAATACGACGGAAACTTGGGTCTGACAGCTTTCGCAATCTGCGGTTTGTCCATGACGCTGATAACGCTACGTTCACAAATGTACATACATCTGGCCCACTGTGTCAGGTCAGGTCATACACTTACAGATGCAGACACACAAACGCATGTCAGTATGCACGCTAACACACACAGCACACTGTGTGGGGTGCGTGGGGTGACTCACCGATCTCCTTGCCCAGGCCCGAGTGGAGGATGGCCCCGGCGGACGTGACCACAGCGCAGGAGCCGAAGCCTGAGCCGTAGAGGCGCTCCAGTGGCCGTTTGGGCACCAGCGAGCGCCAGCCCGAGAAGGGCGCCTCGGAGCCGTCCAGTGTCCGCACGCGCACGTGGCGCTTCAGCTGGCACATGAGCTGCTGGGCGTTGCGGCGTTCCTGCCGCGTGCCACCGTAGGCTACGCGGTGCTTGTTGGCGCTCAGGTAGTCCTTCATGGCCTTCTGCAGGCGCGGGCTCAGCATGCCGGCCGACACGCGGCCCTGCCACAGCCGCTGGACCACCGACTTGGACTTGGAGAAGTAGTACTCCTCCAGGTCGTCAGAGGCCTCCCAGCGGCCAGCGGCGGGGGCGCGGGCTGGGGCAGCCGTGGTCGTCCTCCTCGTCCTCCTCCTGCTGCCCACCACTTCTCCTTCCTCCTCCTCTTCCTCTACCTCCTCTCTGCCGGCCTCCTCCTCCTCCTGCTGCTGCTGCCTCCACTCCTCCTCCTCCTCGTCCTCCTCCGGGAGGCGGTTCTCGCGGCTGCGCGGTGCCGAGCGGGAGCCCACGTCCTGCGTGCCGAACGCCGACCACGCCGCCAGGCTCTGGGGGTCCGGCGAGTAGTACGCCGTCTCCCGGCTCAGCTGCTCGCGGCTGGGGGGCTGCTGCCCCGGCTCCAGGCTGGCGCCGGGCCTCTGCTCCTTGGACGCAGCTGCGGCGGTGGTGGTTGCGGAGATGGAGGCCAGGGGGACCCTTGCGGCCGATGCGGTGGCCCGCGGATGGAGATCGAGCCGCGGGGAGCCCATGATGACGTGGTGCTGGTGGCCGCCGTCGCCGCCCCCGCGGATGCTGCCACTGACCGAGGCAAGGCGCCGGCTCTCGGCGTGGCCCAGCAGGGTGGAGGCAGCACGCGGCTCCTCCACCCGCGAGTCCATGAAGTAGGAGAAGAGGGCCAGGAACAGCAGCACCCAGGCCAGCATGAGGCCTAGCGCCAGGCGCCGCCACTGCTTCAGGCTCGACTTCATGGCCACGGGATGGGCCACCGGTCCGGCTCAGCACGCACGCCTGGGGGGCAGAGCAGAGGGTCAGCAATGCGTCAGGTTAAGAACAAAGCATATGATGGTGACCTTCATGTAGTAGAGAGGATGCACAGGACTTTGTAAAAGGCTTTTTAGATAACGCTAAACTGAGTTCAACTGTACATTTAGTGCACTTTGTACATTTACAATGCACACACGCAAAGTACTTTAAATTGTACAGCACTCATACTGTGTAATCTGTTTTCATACTTTCCCATCTGTGCTTCCCTGTGTATGTAAAGCTGAGTTTTTGAGCGGCATCACATCTGTAACAGCCCACTCGAGAGACGTCTGCCATCGCAGCGGTATTGCTTTCTCTCAACAAGCACAAGATTCGGCAGCGAAAGTCGCACGCTCTCCGTCAGCCTGGCAGATTAAGGATCTCACCGCGACTTGCCTCGAGTGTAAGGCATGCCTGCCGATTTCCATTCTCTGATCTCTTTATGTGAACAGAAGTGCAGTTAATATATCTTTCTAGTAAACAAAGGTTTTAAATACAGTTGTTTACTCAATTCCAAAGAAAATACATGTTCCTAGGCTTTTGGTGATTCGGAAACGGACGTCAGTGGGCTCTTTTCCAATTTGCCAAGAGGTTTGTCTGGATTCACCCACGCTGCTGAATATCATATTGTGGCTTGTTCATGTCAAAAAGGAAGGAGAGGTGACAAGTGGAGAAGAGCAGAGGATTGACAAGGAAGGAAGGAAGGGCACTTACCTCAACTGCTTCCACTATTTATCATCATCATCCATGTATACTGAACAACACAATGAGGCCCTGTGAAACAAAAGAAGAGCTCATTAGTTCATGACTGGGAGCCAAATGATTACTGCACACAAACACATTCAACAGAGCCATTGTTACTGTAGAACTCATCTCTACTGTTTCAATGTGTTCTATGTGTAACTCAATGTGTTAGTCTGCACATTTATGTTTTTGTAATGCCCTATTTTTTAATTGCACAGTTGTCATCTGTGCTGGTGAGCAGAAGCCTCCCCCTTAACATCCTCCAAATGTATTCTATTAATATGACTTGCCCATATGGTATCTTTTATTTATGAACCTCATTTTTAATACATAAGGGGTCAACTGCTTCGTGGGCTTCCAGTTTCCTGCCTGCATTAATGCTATGGCCCCCCATACTGTGCGGCTCTGAATATGGGTGGGCCAAACCCTCAGCATGGCCCTGCTGCATGTCCACACCTCCCCAGTCACTTCCACCGCCCCAAGGCTGGCTGCACCCTGCCAGACCACACACAGCACAACACCCTCACCCACCCTCTCTCTCTCTCTCTCTCACACACACACACACTTCTCTCTCCCTCTCACTCTCACACACACACACACACACACACACACACACACACATAGTAGATCTTTCCAGCCTTATCACAAAAGAATAAAGTGCATAGTGATCAGAGGTAGTCAGGTTATGGCTACATTCTCATAAATAAATAAATAGATAAATAAATAAACAACCACAAGAAAGGGCTATGCACACATATATTAATGAATTAAATAAATAAACAAATAATTGAAAGACGGGTTGCTAAAACAGAACCACAATCTTTCATCATTACACACATACACACACACACATTACACGTCACCAAGAGCCAAGGTAGTCAAGGCTGAAGCCATGCTCCACGCCTGCATTTATGTGCAAATGTCACACAGCATAGAATCCAGGCACTCCAGGCCTCGTGAACATACATGTCATATGTCCCTCACTTAGATTAAGCGTCACATCGGTTAATGTGAAGACAACCCTATAGGAAGGGAAGGGATGACGCACTGAGTAGGCTGACCCGAAAAGCTTGGTTACCTCGCTTTAACAGGCTCGCACACACACACACACACACACACACACACACACACACACACACACACACACACACACTTAGTTGGGCCTGCAGCACCTGCCCAAGGACAGCATTTTCTTGTCAGTGTTTTGCAAAGACAGAGGGCAAGCAACAGCAGTGTGTGTCCTTCTCTTCCAGAGAAAGCCCTGTGAGTGTCCCAGGGACCTGCCACCCACAATAGATGGCCGTCATTTAACAGTGCTCTCTGTTTGTGCAGGTTAATATCAGACTTGTGGAAACAAATGAGCCCTCCATAGCCGGTGCCCTGCCAGGAAACGTCCGATAAGCAGAACAAATGATTGGGTGGGAGCTCGGGGAGGAATTAATCATACGCCTCGTGCTTTCTACAAAACAGCCCTCTGTGGCACCTGTGGCACACACATGCACTGTGTACACAACAACACAACACAACACACACTGTGTACACAACAACACAACACCACACACACATGCACTGTGTACACAACAACACAACACAACACACACACATGCACTGTGTACACAACACAACACAACACACACTGTGTACACAACAACACAACACAACACACACACATGCACTGTGTACACAACACAACACAACACACACTGTGTACACAACAACACAACACAGCACACACACACACACACTGTGTACACAACAACACAACACAGCACACACACTGTGTACACAACAACACAACACCACACACACTGTGTACACAACAACACAACACCACACACACTGTGTACACAACAACACACACTGTGTACACAACACACAACACCACACACACATGCACTGTGTACACAACAACACAACACAACACACACACACATGCACTGTGTACACAACAACACAACACACACTGTGTACACAACAACACAGACACACACACACACACACACACTGTGTACACAACACAACACAAAACACACACACACACACACACACACACACACACTGTGTACACAACACAACACAAAACACACACACACACACACACACACACACACACACTGTGTACACAACACAACACAACAACACAACACACACACACACACTGTACACAACACAACACAAAACACACACACACACACTGTGTACACAACACAACACAAAACACACACACACACACACACACACACACACACACTGTACACAACACAACACACACACACACACACACACACACACACACGCTGTGTACACAACACAACACAACACAACAACACAACACACACACTGTACACAACACAACACACACACGCACACGCTGTGTACACAACACAACACAACACAACACACACACTGTACACAACACAACACAAAACACACACACTGTGTACACAACACAACACACACACACACACACACACACACACACTGTGTACACCACACAAAACACACACACACACACGCAAACACACACACATACTGTGTACACAACACAAAACACACACACACACACACACACACACACACACACACACACACACACACACACACACTGTGCACACAACATAACACACACAAATTGGCGGAGTATTTCCTCGGCTGAAATTTCATAGGTTTTCTTTGTTCTGGGCCGCCAGACTAGCGGGTCAGAAAGTTGGTTCGGCTGTGCAGCTGTTGATTGTGTGGCCTGACCTTCACATGGCATGCCACGGCCTCTGCACTAGAGGAAATTAACCGACTATAAAAAAAAGGCACACAGCACAATTACGGGGCAATGCCATTCTTTCCAGTGACAAACAAAAGGCTCTCTCTCTGTCTCTCTCTCTCTGTCTCTCTCTCTCTCTCTCTTTCTCTCTCTCTCAGCACCGCCTGATCACATGGCTGCAATCAACAATCACGCTCCAGTGGCAGAGGGCTGTAAGGAGGAGGAGGTGGTAAAACTGAGTGTGGAAAAAGGGAGTCATGTGAAGGAACGTCCAAGCCAGACTCTGGCCTCTGGAGCAGACCTGGGCCATAGCATGGAACCGCCAGATTCGAGGCGGGTCTGAATCCCCTATCTGCCTTTTACAGTTATGGGCCAAATGCTGGAGGGCCAGTGTGCATGGTGCTCAGAATTATGCACCGTTAAGTGAAAATACCACTCTCAAATGGGGTCGACGGCTCATCTATATGTGGGGCACATCTTCCCATGTCTCTATGGCTTGGAAGCCTTTGAACAGGTCCGTAATACACCGTGGAGAACCCCTTTTCCCAGAATGCACCAGCTCGGCATGACCCCCCCCCCCCCCCCCCCACACACACACACACACACACACACACACACCACCACCCCATATACCCCCCAACCCTCTTTGAAGCTCCAGACTACTTAAGGCCAGCATTCAAACCAGGGAAACAGCCCTGGAGAGGCAATAAGGCAAACACTAAGACAGGGGAGAGAGAGGGTAATGAGAGACAGAATGAAAAGGAGAAGGAGAGGGAGAGGGAGAGAGAGGCAGAAAAAGAAGGAGTGTGAAATAGAAAGGGAGTGAAAGAGAGGGAGTGTGAAAAAGAGAAAATGAACAGCAGGAGAGTGACAGAAAGAGTGGAGACAGAGAGAGAGAGAGAGAGAGAGAGAGAGAGAGAGAGAGCACAGCAGGAGGAGCAGTCTTAAGTGGTATCAGAGCCTTGGCCCTGGGGAGCATAATTATGTGGTCACTGATGAACTATGGGAGAGGAGAGCAGACGGAGCATCTCCTCTGGCACAACCACTCTAAACACAGGCAAGAGCAGAGAAGGGGGAGAGAGAAGGAGAGAAGAGAAAAGAAGAGAAGAGGAGGAGAGGAGAGAAGGGAAGAGAAGACAAGAGAAGAGATGAGATGAGGAGAGAAGAGAGGAGGAGAGAAAATAATAGAATGGTAGAGGAAAGAAGAAGAAAGGAGAGGAGAAAAACAAGGGGAGAAGAGAAGAGAAAAGAAGAGAAGAAAAGGGAAGAGGCAGTAGGGAAGGGAAAGAGAGAGAGAGGGGGGGGGGCAAGAGAGAGGGGATGAGCTTGTGCTGGGTCAGGTGTCAGGACCATGGCCCTCTGTATCTGAGACCAGCTCACTTCCACACACTTGATTAGAGCAAGGGGAAGACATTCATTAAAGCTCCTAGTAAAGAAGTGTGGCGCATAATGTGCAAGAGTGTAAGGCTTGGCATAAGGCTGAATAACCTGTGTGTGTGTGTGTGTGTGTGTGTGCGCGCGTGTTATTTCCTCCACAGATCCTTGAAAAAAGGCAGAGAACAATTTTATAGAGAGTACATCTAAATCCACAACCAATCACAAGTATATAGAGAAACACCAGTGCGTTTAGAGCAGGCAAAACTAAGAGAGGTGTGTTACAAACCCAGGAAGGTATCTGAGACGAAAAGGGAAAAAAAAAAACAGAAAGAAGAGAAGCAATAAAAGAAAAAGTGTGAACATCATTAGACTGAACAGAAGAGTTCAGAGAGAGAGAGAGAGAGAGAGAGAGAGAGAGAGAGAGAGAGAGAGAGAGAGAGAGAGAGATACACCGATGAGGGCAAGCGTCCTAAGACAAAACAGCCATGATGACAGATAATGAGGGGAAGAGAATCACTAAAGAGTGAGAGACTAAAAGAGAGAGAGAGAGAGAGAGAAAATGCAGACTTGCACTGAACCGTGTTACACAGCACATTCACTGCATTATTCAAGAGTCCTGCAGTAGTCACTCACCGCCCACTCCCTCACCTCAGCTTCCTCAGCACACACACACACACACACACACACACACACACACACACACACACACACACACACACACACACACATACCACATCACTCCTAGTGACTTTGTGCCTGTGCACCTCATTATGCAAGTCAGACTCACACACACACACACGGAAACAGAGAGCAAGCACAGACCAGAGGGCAAGAGGCCTATAATCCACTCCCCGAACACACAAGCGTCCAAAACACCTTCAGTGTTGAAAACATGTTGAGTCGTGATCCAGCCACCAGCCCTGTTTACTCGTGGCCCAGGCATGGTGATTGGGTTTCCCAGCAACACTCCACAACTAACTACAATAACAACATGGCTGTTATATTCTAGCATATAGTACTGGGGAAGGTGGGGCTTTCACATTTCTTCCCATCTTCATTTTGAGCAGCCGTGGCCTACTGGTTAGCGCTTCGGACTTGTAACCGGAGGGTTGCCGGTTCGAACCCCGACCGGTAGGCTACGGCTGAAGTGCCCTTGAGCAAGGCACCTAACCCTAACTGGACACATTGAGGCCAAAAATATTGAGAATTCTACAGGGAATGTTGAAGATGACGGAGTGAATAGTGGCAAGAGGCAAGCGGAGGCTGCTGACAAGGCCCCGACGCTATTGTAAAGCAATTTACAAAAGATTCACTGAACAAAAATGCTGATGTGGTAAATTAAAATTTAGCTAAAAATGTGGAGAATGCAATGCAATCAAGCATTTTGGACGATATATTGGCACAAACTGGCAGCAGAACATGCTGAGAGAAAAAGAGCGACAGAAAAAAAAGATGCGCATTTAACCAGGGCCTAAATTTCAGCGCGGGATTGCGGGTATTGCGCATAAATTATTACTAAGTATTGAGCATACTAATAAAAGTCCCGCAACTCTAGCCATCATAATGCGAGAAATTCCCAGATTTTACAGCGCTGTCTGACATTAATCTAATAATGGAGCGGCCTGAATGCGGGACTATTGACTGGACGGACCAACTCTAACTTCAATTGAACCCCATGCAGAGACACACGCGCGCGCAGGACCACTTTGGGGCTGCCTCTCTCTCTCTCGTTGCTCTCTCTCTCTCTCTCAGCAGGATTTGTCACCACTGAAGTCAAATTATAGGTGCTTCTGCATCAAACGCTATCAACAAAAGTTTAGCGATCAGGAACCGTCAGGGATTTTGCAAACACAGAAGCATGACAGCATATAACGCGAGAGAACATGGATGTGTTCTCCATTTGAGGAACGTTATAATCTATTGCGGACGTGAACAGACAGCTACAGACACGGAGCGCATAGTAGGCCTACTTTCACTTTCTGTGCATATTCATTACGTGAAAGATAATTAGTAGCAAAACAGCGATCAGCTATAGGCCTTTATTTCTTGCGTTTTATTGTGAGACATAGGCCTACTTTTTGTTTGGAGCGCCATACCGGTAGGCTATCAAAAGCAGAAGATGTTCAATTTGAGATTTGATTTACGTTTGGACTGTTTGATTATATTGCTAAATATCGGGACTGATGACCACTGAAATCTGTGGGGTATTTAATGGTTCGCTATTAAGTTTCATGTATGAAAGAGTGTTGGGATTTCCATCCACTTATTGCGAGATAAGGCACCCGCTTTCATTCATTCATGGAACGTGTGCTGTGCTGCAAGTGAAACCGTATTCCGTATAGCCAAAGAGGTCTAAGACATCAGCCTAAATTTAGTTATTTTTTAAATTATGCATGATTTACTTTTTTTTATAAAATTCGTAGGCTGATGCCTGGTAGCAACAATTGTGTTTAAATGTAGGTTATTGTTTCAGCCTCTAGCTCAGAAAGGGGCTGCGTGTGACTGGTAGCTTGAGAGCAACGTGTTGGAGACTCATGGTGTGGGAAGATGACTTTTCATTGGCAACAATATTAAACCAACCAACAATATAAATTATTAATTAGAGCTCTTTTATGAGTTAAATTGAAACAAAATTATACTGGCTTTTATTTGTCCGAATCTGAGGCCCGGCTATAAATAGAATCCCGGCCATTTGAGGATTTAAGTATGCACGTGTGTTTCAGGCATAGCACAAGCACTAATCTCTGACTGAAAGTGCACAGGACTTGTGCATTTGAGAGCGCTCTCTCTAGGCTGTAGATGGTAATGTTTCATGTAAGGTTCATGCCAGTTAATATAAATTAACATTTAAAAACATGTTCAATTATATATTTTTTTTCATATATAAGTCGCACCTGACTATAAGTCGCAGGACCAGCCAAACTATGAAAAAAAGTGCGATTTATAGTCCAGAAAATACGGTAGATTATTTAGTGTTCATGTAAACAGGTCGGCTGAAATCTTTAATCAGATTCATTTCAATCGGATTTAAATAAAACATGTCCATGCAAACGTGGCTATTGATTCCAATAGGAAAGACAGCTAGTCACAAGTTACATCTAAATATTGGTTCACAGGACATTCAATCCTTTTACTAACACAACGGTTAGAAATATATATGTGACTCATGCCGATGTACACTACCAACCTAATTAGTTTCCGATGCCCCAGTGTTGAGAGAACAAATTTAGCTTGTAGCTAACTCTGACCATAATCTCCAATGTAAAACGATTAGCTTGCTAGCTAGCTATCCTAGCGATTAGCTAGCTAGCCTACAACATAGCTATCTCACCTAGTTGTAGGAAATACGTACGTAAGTGATGAAATTAGAATGAATCCCATGAACACACAGATTACTCTTATACCAACCTTATTCTGTGCCTTTCATTCACGTTTGTTCAAAGATTTAGGTAAGTGTAAATTATTTTCCTTGCCCACTTCGATGAAGCTCCATAGGTTTCCATTATGTCCACGTAACATACTCTTTCCCCTAAAAGGGGGTGGTGGGTGGTAATATTGAAATGTTTTGGCTTGTGACGTAGAAACCTGTGCCGATTTTGACCAGCTCACCCTGGAGGCTGAAGGCAGGATACATTCAGAAACCTCACTCAAAACAGCATGGATGGGTTGTTTTTTTTTTTTTTTAAAGTCTGTATGCGTGTTGAAGCACCAGAGACACACAAGAACACATCAAATCCCAGAAAAAGTGATTTTCATAATATGGGCACTTTAATGCTGTTTAAAGCCCAGCAGTACTGAAAGTCACTTCAGAGGAAGGATGCTCCTGGTGCCCAAGTTTCCAGTGGTGTCTCCCTCCACCATTCATTTGCACTAATGTGGGACTGAAATGCAATTCAGTGTTATGCTCTCCAAAATATAGCCGATTTTCTTTTTCCTCAGCTTCCAATATTTCTGAGACAGGCAGACCCCTGAGGATAGAACAGAGCACAGAAGTGGTGCGTCCTCCACCGACACCTCAGAATTAGATGCTCGCAGTCTCTACCCCCCCCCCCCCCACCCCATCATAACGTGCAGACCAAACCCCCCATGCTCAGCTGCACTAAGCCAGGCCACAAACGGAGCATTCAGACCACTTAAACCTGCACGAGTGGAGGGGAGGTCCTTGAGTATCTTTCAAACGCAACTGCCTGCACTGGACTGGAAAAATGTCTTAAATAAACCAACACAGATTTCAGTGGGTAAGGCGAAACAAGGCAGCCATCTGCACTGGCACAGATGCAAGAGAGAGACAGAGAGATAGATAGAAGAAAGGGGGGAGAGAGTAAGAGAGAGAGAGGAATAGACACAAATTGAGCAAAAGAAACATAGCAGCACTCCCACACCCCCTCTTTCTTCATGCAGAAACGACCAGCGTTGTTGAATTTTGAGACAGGGAAAAGGAGAGACTAACAAATGAGAGGTCCAAAATAAACAGGAGGAAAAAAAGGATAGAAAGAGAAAGTGCCTTCTTTTTAGTATGGGGGGGTGGGGAACAAACGACGGAGAGTGGCGCCAGCCCCGGTGGATGAATTCACACCTCCCTTAGCAACGCGCACCAAACCCCCCCCCACCCATCCCCCCATCCCTGAGATACATTATTCATCTCCACTGTCTGACACTTCAGTCGAATGAATCTATGCTAAGCAGCGGCGGTATTAGCATAGATGAGTTAGGAGGGTTATCCTCTGATGATACCCCTCCCATTCCTCTCTCCCTCCGTCTCTCTCTCCTCCCTTTTCACATCCTCCCAGTCCCTCTCTCTCTCTCCGTCTTTTTCTCTTTCGTTCTTTGCGTAGCAGCCCTGACTAATGCGGCTCTAAAAAGGAGGGCGAGTCGAGGAGGTGAATACATTTAATTCACCTGGGCAGGGGATGCAGAGAGCCAGCATGGAGGAAATGTAAGTGAACAGCACTCCTCCATACCCCCCCCCCCCCCACACACACACACACACACCCCACCCTCGCCGCCTCTGCCATTTTATCACTGATGAAAGGATGTGTGAAGCATCCATTTAAAACAGCTTAATCGGCTGGCTGCTTTGTCCTGTACTAAGAGAGAGCAGCACTCTGCCTCTCAGGTTCTCTTAAGGAGGCGGTCTTGAGAATAGGATGGTTAGCCTCTGGCATCAACAGCCCAGGCTTGTTTGAAGCGATAAAATACGTGTGTGTGTGTGTGTGTGTGTGTGTGTGTGTGTGTGTGTGAGCTGTATCCAGGTATGCAGCAAGCCCACTTCTCATCAGATGATCTCACCTGGATACTTCCTTTTCAAAGAGCCCGCACGACCTTGAAATAACAGCAGGTCCCCCACCGGAAGCCATGGAGCCCATTAGAGCTGTGGGGCTTCTACACTAGCACTTGGATAGGAGCTATTGACGGCATTGAAATTCATCCCAGACCACTGAAAGTACAACGCTAGGAGAAATAATTAAAACTCCCGAGCCCAAGGTGTTTCATTAGAGGCCAACTTTGTGTGTGTGTGTGTGTGTGTGAGAGTGAGAGTGAGAGAGAGAGAGCATGAGTGTGTGTTTGTGTGTATGTGAACGTGAGTCTGTGTGCATGTGTGTGAGTGAGTGTGTGTGGATGTGTGCGTGTGTGAGCATGTGTGTGTGCATGTGTGTTCCTGTACGTGTGTCTGTCTGTGTGTGTGTGTGTGTGTGTGTGTGTGAGCAAGACAGAGAGAGCAAGAAATAGTGATGCCAGTGCATATATGCACACATTCCTCCTCTTCCTTTTCTTCTGCACACAAAGGCAAAATCTTGAAGGCAACCCATTTGCACAGTGCACACTAAAGCAAGAATCGCTCCCTCTGGACTCCGAGACATCACGAAAAATACATTTCACCTTGGCATAACTTTTACAGCATACCCCAACATATTTATAGGGTAAATAAAAGTAGTTAAACACAGTGTTTATTTTTTTATCATGGATATGAACACACACAGGGCATTCTGGGTCTCCAACTCGGCATCTGTTAGTGTGCTAGACCAACTCCCCAATAATGAATAGGACAGCCCAGATGGGCTAAGCATCTGTCCACATGTAGAAATAATATCTGTGTAGATCTGTACCTGTACAGAGGCCATGATGCTTGGCGAGAGTAACTGGTTAGGACAACGGAGGCCCATTGATAGGGCCCGTAACAGGATAGGCCCAACAATCCCAGAGTTATCTGTGACCCAATCCTGACCTTAACAAAAAGGAGATAAGACAGGTCGACCATGGTGAGTTGGAACCAGGCAGATACTTTAGCAGGGAGCAGTGACCGCATACCCCTCAGTGCTCAGTCACGCCACACCGAGGAAGATGCCAACAAAAGATGGTTCGCTTCAAAAGCTGTCAAAGATGTTTTAAGCAAACATGAAAATGAGGGTGTGTGTGTGTGTGTTGGGGGGGGGGGGGGTGTGGATGGGAGGCACTGAGCTTTTACAGTTGTTTTACTTTCTGATTGTTCACTGGCATATTTGCTTCTATTTCAGGAGGATTGTGCAGAGAGAACAATGTGTCACTCACAAGCAGACATTCCCAGCTCACAAGTGAAATTCTGGTGATACATTTTCCGAGCACCGCCGCATTTTCAGACACTGTGGAAGCATTGATATGTGGCGTGTAAACACCAAAAACAAAGACATGCACACACACACACACTCACACAAATGAAAGACTCCACATCATCAAGCTTTCAAGTCTCCATAACAGTGGAGTGTAAAACCAAAAGGTGTCTGAGGAGGCCAAGCCGACAGAGACTATCCAAAGCCCTGACTCCTCTCTTTGTCTGGGTTGGACAGCCCATACAATTACAGCAGTAAATGGGACCAACATATTTGAGGGATGTCATCACAATGTTTGTTTCTGCCTGAGTTGTTGTCATATCATACCATTTACTGTTGCTATTTATTAGGGATATGTCAGGCATTGTGATATAACTGCAATACATTATGGGTGATATACCAGCAGAGAAATCCAGCAAGCCAAAAAACTAGATTCAATGTGCTTTCCTACAATATCACTACAGATAGAATAACAGAATGGTAAAATAAAGACGGGGGGGGGGGGGGGGTGGAGCAGTGAGAGAGGAAAAGGGCATATGTTTGAGAAGACAAATCGATCCCGCAAAACACAAGCTGAAAATTGAGCTTTACCCTCCACGTAATTCCACAAGTTGAAATCTCCCCAAGCGTCCATGCTCAGCAGGGACAGAGCAGATGGAGAACGTTTCCGCCGCAAATGGACCAACCCCCATCCAGAAGTAATTACCACTGTTTACACACCTACTGTATTCAGCCCGTCCACGGAAAGCCACCAGAGAGCCTCCAGTGAGGCCGCAGGGTAATGAAGCATTATATGGATGCAGTCCCAGGAACGTTTTCCAAACAGTGTCAGTCAATGCAGTGCGGAGGACAGCCGGGTAGGGGGAAAATAAATTGAACTGGCACCAAACGACCCAATCAAATCATTTCTGTGCGACTCCTCCAGGGATTCCCTTTCATGGCTTAGACGACACCAGAGTGGAAGTCCATGGGAAGAGCATCTTCTTGATTTGGATGCCAACAAGGCATTTTTAATGGGAAAGGCCACCTGCCACTTTTCAATGGGGGGCTGGCAGTTATGCTGTCAGTGAACTGAATATTAACAGATTTGGTTATGCCGTGCATCAACACCAATTGACCCAAACAGGAGATAAAACTGGGACAGGCACAATCAGTCACAAGAGAACCAATTGAAACAATGTACTGAGAAATAAGCAGGGAATATGAACCTCCTTCTCTAAAGCTAACAGGACACTAGGTGGGTATTGTTCAAATTGTATATCGATTCCGATTCCGCTCCTGCACATTGATTCTGGTTTCTATCGATTCCTCATTTTGATTCCAAAGGTAACAAACATGTGTTTAAATCAAACATAAATGTCTTCATTTCAGGATATATATATATATATATATTTATATAATATATACATATATATTTATCACCCGGAAAGAAGAAATACTCTTTTCAGATTTGCTGGTGGGGTGGCTATTAATTCTGAATAACAGGACACCATTCCATATCAATGCTTATGAATGGTAACTATAACAACCGGACGACGGTTGCAGGCTTCACAACAATGGAATCAACTGTAAACAAGCTAACTGTCTATGCTATCGCTGTTATAGGGCCAACGAAAGTTGTACAACAAGCTGAACTAGTGAGCTTCTTGAAAAACGGAACCGCGTGTTTCCTTTGCTTTACAGTGGCAACCGGGTGATAAGCGGGATAACGGCCTTCGAGGTGTGTCCAGTTGTACGGAATTAATGTATTTAATCCGCTGTGTGTCGGGGAGTTTTTTGCCCCTCGCCCTCGTCCATTAATTCCATATAACAGGACACCTCGGCTGAAGAATGCTCCATTCACTTGAATGGGCCTTCCCAACGTTCGGTGGTCTGCTAATTCTCAATAACAGACCGTTGCTAAGTATAACAGACCGCTGTCAAGGAAAATGGGTTTTGTGCTTCTATTTCACGTCTTTCATATTACTACGCAAGGACTGGAACTTCATTCAAAAGTGAAAGTGGACGGTTGATCAGCTGTGTTCTAAAGAATGTTTGATTCAAGTTCAGCGTGTGCTGTTGCTGACTATTTGTTTCTCAGCAAAAGCCACGATGAAATGGTAACAAATAGGCTATAGCCTAGACTATATAGGCTAAAGAGTCATATCGTGGGGAGTTTATTCGGTTTGGCAAGTAGCCGTGTAATAAGCGGGATAATGTATAGAACGCTGGTCATTATTGGGAAAATAAGTCCCTTCAGGGCAGAACAAGACCCCTCCGCTGCGCGTCGGGGTCCGGTTCGCCCTGTCGGGACTTATTTTCCCAATAATGACCGGCGTTCTGTACATTATCCCTTACATAGTCTATATTCTAAGCCTTAAATGAACATTCAAAAAGTATTGATCCACAAATATATGCCTTAACAAGACACTGACACTTTAATAATATACAGATCAAGCCAGAGCACCAACTGCTAGGCCTTGTTGTTTTAGAGTCTCAAAATGGGTGAAAAACATATTTAATTGTCTTTGTTTGCACCATAGACTGTATATATAGAACAGTCTATGGTTTGCACCAATAAAGGGACTATTGTGTTAAGGAGTTGATAGGCAGAACCAAATTCAACGTTTTTACATTTTTAATAAAAAAAGTTCCCAGTTCCAGTTATTTTTAATTAGTTATAGTTCCAGTTCTTTCTATTCAACCTTACAGGATACTAAATCATTTGCACTGATTTTTCTACTTCCTCAACAGCACTTGTTTGTAGCTTATTTGTGAACATGAAGACATGTTATTTGGCAACAATCCAGCAGAGAGTTGGTTTGCAGCTTAACCAACTAGCCCAGCTAGAAATGGGTCAGGGATGGGGGCTGCTTTGGGTTTGTATGCAGACAGTTGAAACTTCAATTGGTCTCTGCTCAGGGCAGGGGGCTGCATACCCTCAGCCTGACATCAGACAGGCGCTCCAGCACTTGCACTTTTGCCAAGGGGCAAAGAGGGAGAGCTTGTTTCAGCCATCTTAGGCCATGTCAATCACACACATAATCCAAAAACCTCCAGCAAAGGCTATGTAAACATACATACACACACACACACACACACACACACACACTTTTTTAAGGTTTTCAGCATGCTGCTAGATAAACTTCATGTATAAAACTTCTCACACACTCCGGCTCTGTTCCTTTTGCTCTGCTCTTAGGAGCCCTCCCACCAAGATGGCAGCTTTGCATATCTCCGGTGAAGACAGCTTTGCATATTATTTCCTGACTGTGAAGTCAGTGATCCCCTCTCCCTGGCAAACGTCTCCAAACTTGCCAGAATGTCGAAGCAGTGAGGGATTAGAGTGAGGGTGCACCAAATCTTCCTCCACCAGATGGGCTCCCATGCCAGGGCTCTCTGACACCGGAGAACATTACATCATCTGTCACATTTAGGGTTGCAAAGGGGCGAAAAATTTCCGGTAAATTTCCGGAAACTTTCCATGGGAAGTTAAAATGGGGAATTTTGGAAATATTCCAAATTGGAAACTTTCATGGAATTAAAGGAAATTATGGAAATTAATGGGAATTTACGGGAATTAACTGGACATTTTTGGTAATTCCTACTGTTTCATATACAGACATTAACATTTTGTTTCGTAATAAGCAATATGATTTGTTTGTTCGTATTGTCGCTTAGCTTAGCATACAAAGACAGCTAACATGCTAGCGGGAATCCCATTCTCTGCCTATGGTTTACTAGCGTGCTGAGCTAGCAACACTGAAACCACTGAACTGCCCAAGATACACCACGCCACTCAGCAAACAAACAACAAAATCCAACTGGTTGGAACATTGACTGACAATCAGTTTGTTCAGTTAGAATCCCAGAAAATGGTAAAACAAATAAAAATATAATGACACAACATACCACCCCAACCAAACCTTATAGATTATGTAAATGATATATAAATTGTCAAGCTTAATCAGACAGATTAATCGTCCCATTACAGTTTATGCAAAATGACGTACACCCATTTGAATGAGGACAAAAGTGACGACAAGCCCATAACTGGGCAACTCTGTTTGCAAACTTCCCCTAGTTTCACACCAGTTATTCCCACATGAGATGACATTTTCACTGGGAATTTATTTTCCCCATCCACATGAACGCATCATAGGTTTCCTTTATGTCTAATAGCCTATGCTGATTGCTGTTTGCATGGGATTGACATATGTGCAGGGTAGAAATTTGACTGAAATTGCATTAAATCAGGTTGTTTTAACTAATATTATGCTGCAAGATGGGGTTTTGTCCACTACATTTAAGTTTCCTGTTATAGACTAACTTGCCATATTAAAAATTCCCAGTTTATTCACATTAATTCCTGTTTATTCCCGTTAATTTCCGTATATTCCCGTTAATTCCCATGGAAAGTTTCCAACTTTGAAAATTCCCGGAATTTTGCAACCCTAGTCGCATTACAGGAGAGCCTGGATGGCACATACTACTGGCCGCAGTCTCACAGCAGAATGTACAGATTCTATATACTATCTAGTACCTATCTACTGCTATGTCATGAAGTTTCCTGTTTTTTAAGTAAGTAAGTTACACATAAAACCACACACACACACACACACACAGAGCACACACACACACACACAGCAAATGAGTGCCCTCTCATCCTGGACCGTGTTTTACTGCTCATCTTCCTGGTGTTTCTACAGGAAAGCATGTGTCCCTCAGCAGTGACCG
Source organism: Alosa sapidissima (assembly GCF_018492685.1). NCBI lineage: Eukaryota > Metazoa > Chordata > Actinopteri > Clupeiformes > Clupeidae > Alosa > Alosa sapidissima. The sequence continues at coordinate 14,789,724 of NC_055958.1, forward strand.
AGAAACATCCCAGGCCTATTGTTCCCCGTATAATTAACGGTCAGCAAGGTGCTGCTGAATCAGGCGTCAAAGGGGAAATGTTTAGACAACTTTCACTGTGTCTATTTTCCATGAACTGTGGCATGATATATTTGCTGTTTCAGACACTTGTGTACAGACCACAAATACTGCCATCTGTATTGCTGTCTAAGTCACATCCTCTTCCCTCTACACACACACAAACTTACAGACAAACATGCCTTCATGCACACACACCTTCATGCACGCCTACACACACACACACCAGACCTGCAAACTCAGAAACTTCTGAGCCCCCCCCCTTTGAAAAAGATTTTAGATTTTTAGCACGTAAATGAAGGGATATCGGGAATAACCGACATTTACATTATATGCATATGGGTAGACCTGTAAAGCATTCAATAATGAATTTTGACTATTATCAAATTATATTATAATAAACGTGCAGTAAGCAGAATTTAAGTATGGCTGCATTTGACATTTTTACATATTAAAATGACATAGTCCTAACAGTAGGCCTACCAGCTGTTTTGAGTTAAGGCCATGTTTAGCCTAATTGAATAACTTGATAATGGAGAAGATATTTTCAGACCTGCCATCCTTTCATAGAAATTTCATAAGTACTACCTCATATCAGGGAAAAAACACTGCTCACGTTGGTCTTCATGTATGCCAGCCAAAAACATAACAAACCACATACTGTAAATGTTGACAATCTGTTTTAAAGCCAAATCATTATCTATGAAAATCACTGATGTTGATAGAAAGGGACTGAGGAAGTCCATTCTCTGGCCTCTATTGGAGCATGTCTGGTTTATTTGTAACTCTTCAATCCATTATTTTTTTATATTTTCTTTTGTGAAGAAATACATCTATCCCTCATGGTATGGTGTCTTTCTGCTCCTCTTCTGCTTACTGAGGCGGCAATGATGACCTAGTCCAACTAAGGGGCGGGTCTCAGCAAAAGGTGTGCTATGTCACTCTAGAAGCCTAGATCTCGCTTGTTTGCACGCCAAGTATCAAGAATTATGATCTATATGCTACACAGAAAACAAACAAATTAAACATATCACTGAGCACCAGGTCAAAATATTTTGCTAGGTCCACTTTCAGATTTGTTGCAAATAGCTACATTTGGCCTTGGAAAGGTCTGCGCTCCCTGAGAACGTCATGTCTTCACCATCATCGACACATGGAAAATATAATGCTAACTGAAAAAACTCATGAACAAGCAATAACTTTCCAAGACAACATTAAACTATTAAGCCGAGCTAAATTCACAATTGCAGATTTGTTTTGTTTTGCAAAGCAATTCAAAACGGCCAGCTGCGGGAATGTGAATTTGCAAGTAAACACTTGTTAACCTCACCTCAGCAAGCCTTTCATTTAACCCACCGAGGGAAGGAGAAAAGTAGCCTAACAATGTGATGTTACCTCGAGACAGGGATACACTTTAGTGTAGCATCTGGCATGTGTTTGATATCAACATTTTCTTATTTTCTTATATTATTTTTGGTCATATCGCTGCTGCAGGCAGGCTATGCGTATCAGAAAGTTACAGAGATAAAGCCCGCCCTTAGAAACAACTGATAGGTCTGCAAAAATAACAGAAAGAGAGGCAATCACTTGCCTGTTATTCTCCCTCTATCAATCTCGCATTAAATCGACAATAGTCTCACTCCAGACTATGGTCATTGACACACACCCCCCCCAGGTTCTATGCGATTCAAGTGAATGACCCAATTGACCAAGAAAACAGACACACACATACACACTCACGTTCATGCACGCACGCACACACACACACACACTCACGTTTATGCACATGCACACACACTCACGTTCATGCATACACACGCGCACACAGACACACACACACACACACTCACGTTCATGTACACACGCACACACACACACACTCTTACACACTCACGTTCATGCACGCACACACACACACACACACACTCGGACCTATCCCCTTCATACCTGCTCTCATGTTGCACTCCATCTGTTCTACAGGATTTGTTGCCCAAACATTGACCCCTAAAGACGGGTGTCCGTAGTCTGTCGTCCTGGTGTGACATCTCCCATGTGGCCCATAGAAAAGCTGGCCTCCACCTGGTCTAATAATGGCAGGGCCAGACACACACACACACACACACACACACACAAATCTCCACTATACCCAGGGCTTAAAATAGCAGGCACCTGGGTGTGGGTAGCCTGGCTCTCCCTACTCCCTACCCCCCTACCACCCCATCAACCTGCCTCAGCCTCGGCCCTCATCTCTGAGGTTCAGGAGCTGGAGCTGTAATTACAGAAGCGCCGAACACATCTTGTCTCACTCCGTGACAAGCCCAGGCAGGCCCCCCTGACCCAGCCCAGAAACAGGAGGGGTGCACTCCACCTCTGCCACCACCTCACTCCCAGATCCCAAAGAAGAGCGACCACATTCCTGGCTCCGCTGCCAGAAATGCTCCAGGAGTCAGCTGGGAGCAGGCTGAACTGTCAGAGTGTCTCTCCCTGGGCTGTTACCGAAAAAAGGACTTGTGATCTGGAGGTCAATGTGTAGCCTTCACTCAACTGGTACAAATTGGTACGCTAACGCTCATAATTAATCTAACCTTCAAGTAGGCACATACAGAGCACTGAGGAAGTAATACCCAGAAAAATACACTCAAAGATGGTGCAGACTAGAGTTTTTGACGTGAGCGCGATAATAAGTAAATAAACCGGGACCTTTGTTATTCAGTGAAAAGTGTCCAGCCTCTGCTGTCAAGTTTTAAACAATAGAGCCACACATTGAGAGCGGCGCTGTGAAGGACGGTTTAACAGTTGGGGGAAAATTGGCGCAATGGGGGATCTTTGAAACAGTGTACGACTGTGGCAGGAGAAGACATGCTGGTGTCGGTGACTAAGCGGGTGAGCAATCGCCGGGGGGAAATTGCAGGCAATGCAGCGCAGCCTGGCCTGACCTTCACGGTCGCATCGTCCACTGATAAATTACCGAAAGGCCCCAGCTCAATGACACCCTTTCAACTCAGCTAACAGAGGGTGAAAAAGTACTGAAGGTAGACTTCATACACAGAGAGACCCTGAGAGAGCCTTGCAAACACAGCGATGCACTGCTGTGGTCATGGACGAGATTTTCGTTTCAAAGGAAAGGATTGTCGTTAGAGACAATCCCGTTTTTTTGTTTTTGTTCATTGGATAAAGGCAAAACCTCAAGTTTTAAGTTCTCACAAAATCAAGGTTTTGTTGAAGTCAATTCATGACCTTTGACATTATGGTTAAATGAAGGTAGCAGGTGGGATTACTGTGCCTTTAGTATTCCACAGAATGCCACTATTGTACATTCTGATTTAGAACATCTGATTTACTGTCAAAAGGTGTAAGGTCAGGTCAGTATCATTAGTGATGATCAGGATTATTTGTGAAATTTAACACCTAATTATAGAAGAATCAGATGGCAGTTGTGAGAAACAGCTGTTCCTCATGGTTTTATTGAGCACACACACACACACACACACATATACACATCTTATATTTATGTTCAAGTGGTTTTTGAAGCATAAACATCATCCAGGTAATCTACATTTGTCCATGTCCTGAACTTTGTGCCAATTCACAAAAGGCTTTTTTTCTGTGCAAGGCTTAAGCCAAAATGTAGTCAAATGCTGGCCACAATTATAATCCGATGATTTTGATCATTTGTACTGCTTGAGGAAGTCATTTAATTGTATGGATTGACAATTGCACTAACAACAGGAAAACAAATGCACCACTCCCGCAGTGAAAGCACAGACCTAATCAGCCAACCGTGTGCCGGACCGAGTGGCAAACAGGATTACGGATAATTACATTTGAGCTCTTAGCATGTGCTCAGGGCACTTGTTGCAGCCATCAGCCCTAGCCATTACTGCACAGAGCAAAAGGCAGCATCATAGACAATGCAGGTCTCTGTAAACAGAAACTGTTCCTCCTTTTGGCCACAAGAATGCCTTCTTTCTTTCCCGACAACTTTAAATTATGTAGTGTGAGATTAAAGGGTGGCTAATGCTATAGGGACACCTGAGTAACACTTTAAAATGGGGTTCAAACTATGTAAAAGGTGCTTTTGAACCTCACTAATTGAAAGACCGCACTTTCTTTCTCTCTCATTTCCAGATTGAAGAAAGCTAAGCATCCATGTCTGTGCCTCCTCTGTATGGAATTATGGCTCTCTACTCTGCTTGTTGAAGGTGAATGTCTGGTAAATCTTCTATCCTCATGTTTTAAATGCTCACAGTAAAACACACACACACACACACACACAGCAAACACACACCCGTCAACTGAAATTACACCCCGTCCCTCACGGAGAGAGTTCCAGAGCAGCTGAGCCTCGCAGACACTTGACAGGTCATAAATGCAGCAGCGACTGGTGACGCGTGTATCCACCGCTCCACTGGACAGCCATTTTTCATACACAGCAGACAGACCAGTGCCACTCGCCCATTGAGTATGGGGACAAAACAGTGACAGCGTGAAGACTGATAGTATGAGAACTAGATGTACCGCAGAGCGGTACAAAATATGACCGCCGCCCAGTCCAGCACATTTTTTCCACAAAAATAAATCACGCTGAAAGGCCTATATGATTCTAACTGTCTCACTAAATTGCATTATCCACACTCAATTCTCACTGGTATCTGCTAGACAACAAGTACCAAAACATGATTAGTTCATAGATTTCACATGTAAAATTCATTTTATACAACCCCACCCCCATTTTGCCTGTTCATAATTCTGAGAAATTCTTGAATTGTGTGCATGTGTGCGTGTACATGTTTATGTTTATGTGTGTGGGTGTGTGTGTGTGTGTGTGCGTGCGTGCTTGTGTGTTTGCCTGCGTATGTGTGTTTGTGTATGCATGCGTACATATGTCTACTGTGTGAGTATGTGTCATACGTATGATTACTGTGAATGTATGTGTGTGCGTGTGTATCTGCTTATGCACATGTGTGCACATAGAATGGGTTAACATGACCCCTGGAGGCAAACATACGGAAAAAATTGGTCATCCTAGGCCCTACGGTTCTCAAGATATTCACAGAAAACTGTCTGCCCTACCCTCCTTTCGGGGGGTCCAGTACAACTCACTTTCAATTTCGTGCAGTCTTGACCATGTCAGCCAGAGATAGTGATGAAAACACCTAATTTTTTGCTTTTTAATTTTTAACTAGGTGGCGCTATACATGAAATAAGTGGTAATGGGATGGGTTGACATGCCCCCTTAAGACCAACATACAAAAAAAGGTGGACCTCCTAGACCCTACAGTTCTCGAGATATTCACAGGAAACTGTCTTCAGCCACCTACAGGCCAGTTGGTGTATAGTAACATAAATTAATTTATTGTGTGGCCCCCCATGAACGGAATTCCACGAAACTTGGTGTGCATTCAGAGGGTGTCATAATGATCCTACACTTCCAATTTCGTGCAGTTTTGACTATGTTAGGTCACAGATACCTGTGATTATAACACCTTATTTTTACTTTTTTGTGTTTAACTAGGTGGCGCTATACATGAAATGAGTGGTTATGGAATGGGTTGACATGGCCCCTTGAGATCAACATACAAAAAAAAAAAGGTCCTCCTAAACCTTACGGTTCTCGAGTACGGGTCTACGGTTATTCACAGAAAACTGTGTCTGCCCTACCCTCCTTTCGGGGGCTGCAGTCCAGCGGGGGGGCTACAGATCAAAACGAAAAACGATGGTTCCATGCTATCCATATGGGGTTACATGCCCACCAAGTTTCGCCCCGGTCTTTCAGTGTCCCGGGAATCCTTGACGGAAATTTGGACATGCGAAAAAGAAAAAAAAAAAATCTGACTAAACCTATTCGACCGCCGCTTCGCTGCGCGGCGGTCATAATTACAGTGTGACTGTCTGTGTGTGTGTGTGTGTGTGTGTGTGTGTGTGGGTGAAAAAGTACTGCATCAGAAATCATTAACATGTGGGAGTTTCCCAGGTCTGCACTCTTATCTGCTTACTATGGAAATTCCAATCTTCTCTGTGAAATTCTAAGCAGTGACAATATAACTATAACCCTTATAAAACATGATCATAATAAAATATGGTCTCCATTTTCTTGATACAAACTAGTATTTTTGAATGTAATATGAGGCTAGAATCATAGTGCCGTGCTACATCACATCTAACACAATGCAACTTATGACCACAGCAAGTCAGTTTACACTGTTCGGTTTGATAAAATTGGTTTGGTTTGGTTTCATGGAACTGATACGCACCAAGTAATATTGTGACTGTTGGCTTTTCGTACCTTTAAAGGCAGTGTGTGTAATGTAGCAGGGCCTAGGGTCTGTATCAGGGTCCCCAGTCAGTGTGTAGTCTAGAATTTTCCTGAAAAAGCCCTCATTGTAGTGTAGGATTTTCCTGAAAAAGCCCTCACTGGGTCGTGAGGGTAAATTCCAAACAATGCACTGAAGCTTGGATAGGTTTTCAGATGCTGGTCTGTCTGTGTGTGTCTGCGTGTGTCTCTGTGTGTGTGTGTGTGTGTGTGTGTGTGTAGCCACTCCGTTGACAAATCCCTGTTTTGAAATACTTGCTCAGTACTGATGTTGCCAAGTATAGCCATTAGCCCCATGCTTTAAAAATCCCACATCTCTGCAAGCCTTATCTGAACTAAACAAAGGGATTTTTAAACCAATTGGCTTATGGCTTGTTGGTCAACAAATCTCTTCAGCATCAGAAAAATAGGTTTGGCAGTTAATTCTATGGTTTTGGTTAAGCATTCTGTATTGTTTATGCTTATAGAACAGCAGTATGTTTGGATGAGGAAGAATAAAGCATACACTGAAAAGTGCACCCTGTCTAAACTGATACATGGCAATGACTAGGTGATACTCTAGGCCTGGGGTCAGCACCCTTTTTTGCCTGGTGAGCCACGTTTACCAAATGTATTATTATTTTTAATCTCAGAAGAGCCACATAAAGACGGTTACAAGAAAAGGTTTGGATATTTAACATACAGTTACTTTCATTCAACAGAAGATTTTTAAATAACCTACATTTTCTACTAGTTTTAATGTGCAAGTAACTTGAAATTTAAGTAAGTGGAATGACAGAAGTATAGGCCTTAGGGCTTCTACAAACTCGACGCACCCGACCTGTAGCGCGACAACGTGACGTCAAAATGACGTAGATCCTGCTGGTGCCCCAGGATTGAAGCCAGGTAGCGCGAGGTAGCACACCACTCATTTTTTTTCAGACGAGCGCGACAAGGCGGAAACAGGAAGATGGACTATTTCGAGGGCAAGCGAGAGTTGCAGTGTTTTGTTACAGTCGTGAATTTTTAATAGTTTGCTGGATAAGTTAACAAAGTTACCAGTGAGAGTTGCAACACATGGAATTAAGAGGAAAGAATAGAAACGATTTATTTTCAAACAAAGGATATCTATTAAGGCCTAAACAAAATCTCTTTCCACTTCAGGAAATTACACAAACTCAGCCAGCTGCTAGCTAGCTAGCCAGCTAACTAAACTGTTTAAATTATTAAAATTTCCCTCGGGATGACTAAAGTATCTATCTATATATCCATCTATCTATCTATCTATCTACCTGTGCACACACCTTGGAAACTAGATGATAATGATGATGGTAGTTGTGAATAGTAGCAACCAAAGTCTGAAGGACCATCACAGTGGCTAGCTAGGTAGCTACTCGTGTTTCTTACTGCAGCTTCTTCTGCTGTGTAACGTAGTTAGCGTTAGTCTTTTCACAACAGCGACACCTCTGTTCAGGAGAATATTGCAACTAGTGTCGCGACCACCACGCGCAAGTATAAATGGTTACGGCGCTTCTGTGACATCACATTGTCGCGCTACTGGTCAGGTGCGTCGAGTATGTGGGACGTTTAACTGTACGTAAACACCGCCACCGACTTGAGCTTCCAAAGAAGCTCTGGTTGCTCTGTCAAGGACGCTTGTCAAAAAAGTCCATGGAAGCTTTGGATGCTTTGGCCGCTCTGACGTGACAGCATTTTACGTCCATCGTGTTCTATCTTGATACTTCCGTCTATTCGATTGGTTGCTGGTCGTTGGACGCTGAACCGCATCATAGCTCATTACCATAAAGTTGACTGACTTTCAACTTTTTGCTTGACGCTTAAGTCGCTCAAGACGCCCAAAATGCGACGCCGACAGATTTGACGCTTCTGGCAGCTGAGAGAAGCTGGCTTCCATTGAAAATGAATGACTTCCTGAATCTTTGGTAGCTCAAGTCAGCGGCGGTGTGTATGTACAGTAAGGCTTTCCATGTAGGCTAAACACCACCCCCTATTTTTCCAGTGTCCTTTGGTATGCAAAGTAACATCATAGTTAACAACACAACACTCAATTTTCATTGACATGTCATTGGCGAAATTGAACATTAGGCCTACCAGAGATTAGATTTTTTTCAGAATCAGTCTTCGGATGGAAACTTTCCCATTTCAGCCTTGTGTTCGTGCTCGCAAGCTGTGGTCGCTGACGTTTCCTTTTTGACATTTTCCTTATATAGAGGGAAATGGAGGGAAATCAGTGATTTTGTTTGATATTTTACATGGCAACGAACCACGACGAAACGAAACAATATTGTGCACGACGCAACGAAACAATGTTGTGCAGCTACGGTTACAGAGTCAAGTGAGGTGGAAAGTTATATAGGCTAAATTACTCAGATAGACTTACAATATTACATTTTGAAAATGAACAAACTAAAATAAAATACATTTTAATTAAATACTCATTAATTCATTTCAAAAGCTGAGCCGCATCAGAGGGATCAAAGAGCCGCATGCGGCTCCGGAGCCGCGGGTTGCCGACCCCTGCTAGGCCTATTTTGCTTCCTCTGGCACCAGGGGTGAAAGTAGTTTTTATTTCTTGGTGGTACTATGATATAGAGTTTGTGCCAAAAATTTCACTTAGCCTAATTATTTATTATTTATTTGTTTGTTTATTTACTGTATTATAGTCTACTTATCAAGCATTCACTAGGACTTCTTATCACTCTAGTATCACTAGATATCTTTAACCCACCTGTATCTGTTTTTGATTATGAATAAATTGCAAACACTTAATTTCAACATTTATTTATTTATTTAGCCTAGTTACTCTGCTCGCTCCCACTTCCAATCGTTTTTTTATATAGGCTACTGTATATCATGAAACACGTTTCTTTGAGTCATGCCTTTTTATTTGGGAGACTGCAACATACTGTAGCGTTTCACTATCATGAACTGGTTTATTGTCACAAAGCACACAATGCAGCATATAACACAGCGGGCCGTGTCATTATTGCTGCGCAAGATCTGGTTAAACCGTACACGCGCTGTCTGTCTCTTGTCTCTCCAGCGAAACACTGCACACATAAAACCAGAATAGGCTATTGAAACATCAAAATATTTTTCTTTAGCCTGTATGTTTTTTTATTTATTTCGGAGACTTTCCAAGAAACGTCCGTCTGCTAAAACACTTTGGATACCAGTGCACGTTGGCGCAATTAGGCTACTGTACGCGCGCTATAGCTTGCTCGTTGTCTGTCCAGCTGCACGGGAGGTTTAGACACAATTTAGATACAGTTCAGAACGATGTATATGAAATATATTTTGGGGGAAACGTGTTGCTTCTGGTAATTTGACGTTAGCAGTTGTGTTGTCATGCTGAAAGTGCAATATTTTTCAGAGACAGTATAGTTTTCTTTCCGGTACGGCGTACCCTCTCCAAATATTTTAGTGGTACTCCATACCGGCCAGTACCGGCTTACTTTCACCCCTGTCTGGCACCGATAGTCATAAAGGGGTAGGTACAGTCCTTAAACTATTTGGACATCCTTGGAGAAAACATCATACTGTCCATAGAAACCAATAGAAATGTAAAGTGAGTATGAGTTTGAGTCTTGAGTATAAGTCTATTGTCCATTAGAAATGGACTGATATTTCTCAGGAATGCTACTACACGTCTGACTACCCATATAATAACCTTAGCACTGGATTTAAACAATGAAAAGTGTGCTTTTATCAGTACAAACCCTTTTTGTGAAGGGTGCCAAGACTTTTGACTATCAGTTTCACAGCATTCACTTTCCGCAGCATTTTGGTGATATTGTGTTGAATTTAGGGAAACCAATTGTTGTTTCAGTTGAGATATTGAAATGGTCCTGGTTTGTTTGTTTTCTCAAAAAAACTCCAAAAGTGTGTGTATTTTGCCTAAAAACCAACATTTCTGAAGGGGTGCTAATACAATTTGTCCGTAAATCTTCTAGGTCATACGTTCATAAGGTTGGTCTGGATCAACCTTAAGCTATACGTTAACATAACATAGAGCCTAAAACGGTCATGTTAGTGGCAAGACATGTACACTATTGCCAAGAAAGACCTACACATGTGTTGCATTGCATTTTGTGCTCATTTCATAAAAAAGAAAAAAAAAATCTAAATAAACCAGTTAGCCCTATTTGTTACCCATTAACGTGTGAATATATAAGTAGTATGTTGCCTACAGATGTCATACTTGGAACTTACTCAATTTTGACTTGCATATTTCTTGTTGATGTTATGATAACCTGCACTGCCATGTCCATCGTACTCGCCTCACGCATGCTCAGACCTACATAAATGACAATAATCAATGCCAGAAACGTGGATGGTTCGAGAAACACAGCTAGAAAGGTAAACAAGTTTTGTATGGTATGCCTGTAGAGTCTTCATAACGTGTTTAGAGACGTTATTGGAAAATCCAACCCTGGACCCTTTAAGTTCACCTTTAATTTCCGAGGGGTTTAACCAACGGTGAAATTAAACTTCACTTGGAACATTAACTTCTTACCGAGTCCTTTCAGTAGTACAGGTAACAAATCTATCTTCTAAAAGAATGTTTTAAATGCAGTCGTTTGTACAACTTCAAAGGAAAATACATGTCTGTGTCATTTAACACCGACACCATCAGCAAAGCCATTGGTTGTGCACAAAAGTGTTCCAACCATCCCCCTCTGTCTGTCAGCGCACAAAGCCTGCTCCATACCAAATAAGAAGTTAGTTCCTGGGAGAGAGGCCAGACGGATCTGCCAGAACAAATTCAAATGCATTCTCAGATTGGTCTGGTCCCTGGGCTAATGAATTTCAAAGCGCACAACCAAAACTTGGAGGGGGTTGGCTGGATAGGGGCTAGGCCAGACGTTCTCAACCTTTTGGGGGCTAAAGCACACCAAAGATCAAACCAAACCGCCAAGGCACATCGACTAATGATTATTACATTACATTACATTACATTTAGCAGACACTTCTTGACCAAAGTGACTTACATATGTCAGCTATATTACAAGGGATCACATTGTCCCCGGAGCAACTTGGGGTTAAGTGCCTTGCTCAAGGGCACAACGGTGGAAGCCGGGAATTGAACCGACAACTTTCAGGCTACTACACGCTAACCCAGCTCCTTAACCACTACACTACCCACCGCCCCGATTATTGATTATTGATTGTAAAGTATGTCACACACATTATTATCTAAATAACAGGAGTGTTCATTCTCATGCCCATATGTTTCTCTATCCCATATGAGTCTCAGGTAGGAATATGCTCGCATGATGTTGATTGAGCTTTTTATATCAAGAAGCTGTGTCATTGATGCATTTAAAAATAGCTCTATAGCCTATTTGATGAACCTGTATGTTGAAGGGTAAAGTGTGGAAGTGCAGTCTTGAGCTAGGTGATCACACTCAGGAGGACGCAGAGGAGTAAGTTTGAGGATGGGATTTTTATTTTTCCCAAATAAGGCCAATATTTTGGCAATTAAGATAATAAAAAATAAACAAAAGAAAAAAAAAATAGAAAAAAATACTTTCAATAAATGAAACAAAAAATTTGACATGATAGTCAAAAAACAATACAATAATTTGTAGCCGGCACTAATGTCTGACCTTGTCAAGTCACCACAGCACTGAGAGCAAATAGGACGCATGTCCTGTCACTTACTGCTCCCCTCATAAACTGACTGACACAGTATAAATAGGCCTGAGAACCACCTCTAAGAACTGGCACATACCAACTCAAACCATTGACAGGGGTGTTCCATGTAGCCAACATGAAAAAGCTAACACAGCCATTATAAACCCATCTAATACACTAGAAATAAATAACGAATATAATTTATCACCATGCTAAATTTGACAGTCAAAATGTATATGAAACAGCAAAAAATATTAATTCATTCAACTACGAATCACTTCCGGTTGACCCGGAGGTTTCAACGACATTTAAACTGGACAGTCGCGGCACACATTCTTTATACAAACAAGACGAGACATGACGAAACACCGGTAAGACAAACATAACGCTGTGATAACACATGTATCTATTAAGCTAAATAAACGGAACAGTTAAGACAAAGACATTTGTGTTACGTGGTTATTTTAACAGAATATGTGACGCGAATAGTAAATGATTGTAAACAGTAAGCGATGTAATGATAGTGGTTGTTAGCATGCAATAAATCACCGTAGTGTTTGATGGTATGTCGACTAGTTAAACAGCTACGGGATTACGGCAGAGGTGTATGATGAATGACAATGTTAACAAAAGATTTTACAACAGTATGGAGGTGAACTGAATACATAGACACATCAGACAAACACACACAGGTAACAATGACACTCAGTCCGTTTGTATACTAAAGGTAGCGCCTCGCTACCGTGACGGTGGGTATGCACCCGTCACACTGTATAAAAGCACATTAGGTTCCTCAAAATTCCAAGACACACCACACTTTGCCTCTCGGCACACCGGTGTCAGCACACCGGTTGAGAACCACTGGGCTGGACAATGTGCAGAACAGGCATGGTTTGCCGTTTTCTTAAACTGACAAATGTCTCAAAACAACTGTGTTAAATATCTGATAGCATTAATACAGAGCTGCCTTTTCGTTGTGACATGTCCACCTTTTCTGCATGGAGAGTCAGAGATATATGCATATTAGAAAGTTAATTAAATTCCTGAATAAAGCAAAGCAATAAAGCAAAACTAAAAAAAAAACTAGAAAAAACACCTTTATTATAACTTAATTACAACACATGTTTACACAGTTGTCTTATGAACCTGGTACATACCAACCTGTGTATTTGTCAATAAGGCTTCTTACAAATGCAGACGAACCAGTCTAAGAAGTAAATTGCATTTGAAGCAAATATCAATATTCTTAAATCACCACACTTACGAATAGCCATCCATGTTCATCCATGGCCACCAACATTTGGCCAGGTGTAGATTGGGGTGCTCCTAATTAACGACTGTCTTAGGAGGAAGGACTCTCTGAGATTAGAACTCTGAGTTAGAAGTAATCATGCTTTCCTTTTAATGCTATAACTTACATAAGATTTAGACTTGTCTTGAAAGTGTTGTGAATCAGAATCCTTCTGTAAATGTATGTACTGTGTGTTTCTTATGATCATTTGTGATTTTATTGTGCATCCCTTGTGTCTGTTTGTAGCCTGTGTATCCTTGAATTCAATAGGAGCCTATCTCCAGGTGTGAAAACATAGGCCTCTGAGAGACATCCCAGAACAAAGAGTGATCTGACCTGACAAAGGCCTAATCCTCATCCTCTGTGTAGTTAGAGATACTGGTGGAACTCTTGGGTGAAGCTGTCTCTCTCCCTTGACGCGCCTCATCGACAAGAATAAACCCGTTTCTTGATTGACCTTCATCTTGACTGAGTTTCCAGCTAACTTTGGTACTAGAAAATTACCAACATGGATGACTAAATAGATCAGACACAGCTTCACTGGCCAAGGATGTTGATGCATACAAGGAATGCGGCTCCAATTAGTGCCTCTCAAGAATAAGAGCTAGGCTACATACAAAATGTTGTAAATGGCTAATATACATTGCCCATTTTCACTGTGATAAGAAAAATAGGAAGTGCTACATTTTCTGTGCAGTAGCTTTGCTGCACACCTAATCAGCAGATTCCAGTGACTGATTGTAAGCTACAATGACATCCTCACAAAACAGACATGTTGTGCAACGTGTCCATGGAGAAACACTATGTAGAGTACCTCATGAGTGTCCTGTCTGTACCTGAAAATCCCAAAGTAGAGTTGTAGGCTACTCAAGCATCAGCCAACATGAAAGGTGAACACATAATTAATCCCCAAACTGAATGCAAATGCACCAGTTTGGCTGAAAGGAAACAAGATAGCCTACAGAGGAGAAGACGTGAAAGAAAACAAGATAACGAGCCATGAACACTATCAAGGTTTTTATCTGTCTGCTGTTTCTTTCAACGAGGCGCAATTTCAATTTAAATAGCCTGTCTTACAGCCAATGTAGACTGTCATATAGCCTACTCGTGCCACATGGCTATGTAGCCTATAGCTGGCCGAAACATGCCAAGGTGCAGACATCGCTAAAACTATCGCTTTATTATCATAGTAAAAGAGCAGACTAATTTACGATGGTGATGGGATTATAGGAAACAGTCACTAATCCTAATTGCGCGCAAAAACATGGTAAAACTAGGCTCAATACGACCTTTAAATGGTCCATGGCTAGGCACGAATCTGAAAAGACCGTTGCATTGCGAGACAACAATGCCTGTAGATGTAATTTGAAGGGGTATAGCTAATAACCTTATTGCCCCTACTTAGGAGTTCGTTTTGAAATCTTCTGCGACTGCGATACGCGTCCGAGTGTCTTGAGAACGAAGTCCACTCCACACCTACGATTCGCGCCACAGAGAAACTAATTCAAGCGTTACTTCACCCGCGCGTAACAGACTGTGATTTCGGATGTAATATGATGGAGTGTTCAAATCGAGATCATTATTCTCTAGGCAAAATAGCCTAGATACCTACATTCTCACTTCTATGACGAGTTTAAGCCGGCAACTGAAAGAATAATGACAAAGGTTGCCATCATTTGGTGCTCATTAAAGGTGCTCATTTCATGAACAGCCGATTGAAAATGTTCAAGCGGTTGTAGAATACCAAGCAATATCTTTTGTTAGGGAGGGTGCTCGTATTTGAATCTTTGAATAAGCTGTCTCGGTGTCCATTTACAATACGATAAAGCTATGAGATGCTTCATTTCAAATTCAACTGATGAAACCAACGCATCGGCCTTAGTGAAAACGTTAACCTCATTTCTAAAAAAGAAGCCTAAATCAATACACAGGCCTACAGCAATTGATTAAAATCACCTGGTCCACTTGTGTAACCTACATCTAACGTTACGACAGTTAATAATAGGCGGCTTTATACCGTCTGCAAATCTGGGGAGAACAATGACATACTGATTTAGAAAAAAAGAACAGGATCTTACCTGCGAAATTAGACTGCCATCACCGTTCCGTCGAAGCTCGTGTGAAGGTGCAAATTATTGTCCGCGTTTATGGACTGCATGCAAAAGGCATGCTTCCACGTTGGTCCGTTTGATGACTATAACACCTCGAGTAGTGGAACACACACACTCTCAGCATTGTCACATTGTTGTTAGCTTTTCTTCCAGCTGCCTCGGCTGCGTGTATTGGTGGGCGGAGCTAGATGAAGCGCACTAGCAGCAGCGTTACAACATATCAACTGACACAGTGTTGAAACTCAGCCGTGGCAAACGATAACTTAGTCGCTTAATAAGAATAATAACAAAGGATGGTAGGCTATCCATTGTACATCAAGCGACAGTGGCCACAGATTCATATTTGAAATGTTACAAATGGACCAAAGTGGTGTGGTGCTAGACAACTAGGGCTCTTTTCACACACACACACCCATACATTTTTTTAATGTGGGAAATTTAATCAGGTTTCTTTGACACCTTGTCTGCTTAAGTACACTACATATGATGTTGTCACTCAAAATGTATGTGTCATAAATGTAAAGGGTGTAACTGATTTCTCTTGTTTTTCTTTCCATAAACAGTTTTTCCTACTGCTTAGAGCAATGTAGAACAAAATGGTCAATCTTTTTCACAGAAGCCAGGACTTTACCCTTGATTATAACAACAGTTTTGTCCTCACTTGAAAGGAGGTGATGGTGAAAAGATTCACAGGTTGTGAAAACATGCTGGCTGCACTATAGTCCAGTGGACAGAAAGGTGAACCCGGAAATGTTGAGTGCACCAAAGTTTTATGATGGAAATATATAGTATGGGTTCCCAGCATGCAGAAACTGCCGGATGCTAATTTGCGTATGTTGGACAATTTGTGTAATTGAGCTAATTAGCATAAATTAGCATAATCACCTATATTGATCATATTATAAGAGCTGCTTGGCCAAAATGGACCATGTTAGTATGTTTTTAGGGGTCACTGGAGATGCTGAGTCCATATCTGACATTTTCAAGATTCAAAATCACTATTTAAACTTGGTTTGGTCACGTTTTTACTCTCATTAAGCTGATTTTGCTGAGTTTTTGGGGGCGATTTTTGGAGGATAAAAATGTTCAGTGTTTAGGAATAATTTGGATCCTCAAGTTATTTCTGAATTCCACAATCATTTTGGAAATAGCTATTTACTGGCCCTCTGCTGTGACTCACAATTGAGTAACAAAGGGAAGAACTAGCCTCTACTACTCCTCACTGTCCTCATCCGTTGTCCTGTCGCCATCTTCTCCAGACTCTTCATCCCTGTCCTTCTGCTGTTTTTGCTCAAATATATTGCCACATGTAACATCACTGCCTTTGCTGAAACAATAATTAGTACAGGCCAGGCCTGCAGCTGCACAGCTGCACTTTCCAGATACATGTATACACAGTTTTAACCCAGCTTTGCAGTTACAGCTGATAACATCTAACAAATCAGGAGGAGCAACAGGACTTGAATCGAGGGTGGGCAAGTTCCTCTCCTTTCTTCATACCTGTCTTCTAACTCCCTCCAAACGCGGTTATATCCACAGCCGGTGGATCAGGACGGTCTGCTGCTTTCCAAAGCAGCACCTGTAGATGGGCACGTTTTCCATGGAGGAGCAAGTTGCGTTCTGTAGGAGACAGTGTCTTCAGTGCTGGAGGAGCTGGGAGTGGGAGACCTCACCGCCAGGGATGAATTACTGCACGGGCCTACCGGGCCCGGCCCAGGGGCCCAAGAGGTCAGGAAGCCCTGAAGCCCAAGCCTTTGCATGAAACGGCCATGGCCGTCGTAGCCCCTTGCGTTGGCCGTGATGCCCCTTTGAAAATCAGAGGTTTACAGGCCACGGTGGCCTTGGTGCCCCCTTCTTTAAATATTCTGCTTTGTGTCCTACTAATAGCGATATATATTTAGCCTATGGCTTGTCAAAATTATCTTAGCATTCACAGCGCAAATTACGCAGTGGAGAAAGTGACAGCGCAAGAAAGAAAGTGCGTCCAAATTAACCCATTCTTCTCAGTTGAACTACTCGCTAAGTAGCCTACTCATCACACAGACATCACAAGTATCACATGAAAGAGCTTTTTCTCAGCTTTTAAACTATGTTAGCCGCTAATTGCTGTGGTGAACGGTTCGCGAGAAAAGTAAATAATATCATTCAATTTAATCATAAATTCTACCCTGGAAAAAACGGTACAGAATCTCAGCTCCTCCACATGTGTCCTCCACTCTGCCTACCAATTTCTTCAAAACTGTTTTTCACCTCATAGCGGCGGATGTCCTTCAAATTGTAAATGTATCACTGCTGTCTGGCACTTTTCCTAAGTCACTGAAAACAGCTGTTGTAAAGCCACTTCTCAAGAAGAATAACCTCCATGCTAAACAATTACAGGCCCATATCCAATCTACCAAAATGATCTGGCAAAATTATTGAAAAAGTAGTCTTTAATCAATTAACCACCTTCCTAACATCAAATGGGTATTTTGATTACTTTCAGTCTGGTTTTCGGGCAAATCACAGCACTGAAACAGCTCTCATTAAAGTTTCTAATGACATACGCCTCAACACAGATTCAGGTAAAACATCAGTCCTAGTGCTACTGGACCTTAGTGCAGCATTTGACACTGTTGATCACAATATTTTACTACACAGACTAGAACACTGGGTTGGATTTACAGGCATAGTTATCAACTGGCTAAAATCACATCTACAAGAAAGGAGCTTCTTTGTTGCCATCGGAAACTGTACCTTAATACCAACGTCCTTGACCTGTGGTGTTCCCCAGGGGTCAATCTTGGGGCCACTATTATTCAACCTCGATATGCTCCCACTTGGACAAATCATTCAAAATAATTTGATTTCATATCATAGCTGTGCAGATGACACACAAATTTACTTAGCTCTATCACCAAACGACTATGGTCCTCTTGAATCTATGTGTCAGTGTATAGAACAAATCAAGACCTGGATGTCTCAACATTTTCTTCAGCTGAACAAAGAAAAAACTGAAGTAATTATATTTGGTAAAAAGGAAGAAAGACTTAGGGTTGCCACTCTCCTTGACACAAAAGGGTTGAAGGCTAAGGATACTGTTAAAAATCTTGGTGTATTAATTGACAGTGATCTAAATTTCAACAGCCACATGAAAGCGATAACTAAATCAGCTTTTTACCACCTCAAAAATATTGCCAAACTCAGAGGGCTGGCTTCCAGTAAGTCACAGAATTGACTTTAAAGCACTATTGCTTGTTTATAAATCAGTAAATGGAGCAGGACCTAAATACTTGTCAGACATGCTTCAGAAGTACACACCTTCTCGTCCTCTCAGGTCCCAGGTGAAAAACCTGCTAGTAAAACCTACAGTTAGAACTAAACATGGTGAAGCAGCTTTTAGCTGCTATGCGGCTCAGCTGTGGAACCAACTTTCGGATGACATCAAAAAGGCCCCAACTGTAGCCAGTTTTAAATCTAGACTTAAGACCAAACTGTTCTCGGATGCTTTCTGCTAACTGTGCCGAGTTACAAATTCTGAATCTGCCTTGATAATTATTCTACCTTGTCTTTTATTACTTTTTTTACTACTTTTGCCTTTGTTTTTGCTTACTAATTATTCTTTATTTTTAAATGATTTTACCTTGTGTTTTATGTTTTCTTTTTATTATGATCTTTACCTTTTAACTATTCTTTGACTATATTGCCCTTCTATGCTTTTATTTGTTATTATTGTTTGGTTTTGTTTATGTAAAGCACATTGAATGACCTCTGTGTATGAAATGCGCTATATAAATAAACTTGACTTGACTTGACTTGACTACTGAAGGTTTTGCGTCTATCTCCCTACCCATTCATCTCGGTGGAATACTTCACGAACCCTTCGTTTAACATATGACAAACCATATATCAGAATAAACAGCAGACCTTACCGAACAGAAAGGTGTAAAGCAGTCCCCTGTACAGTTAGCCGTTCCAGACTAATCCCGTTTTGCAGTAAATTTCAACATACATGGATGTCTCCATATTTGGGATTTAAGTTTTACACTGTGTTTAAATTGTTCCTTATTATTTTATAACGGGCCAAATACAAAATAAATATTACAAATGTCGCCTAGATATCGGTAAATCAGAGGACAGCTGACTATAAGAGTTTGTAAAAGTAGCCTTAATGATCACAAAATGCTAAGCATGCATCTAGGCTATTTGAGTTTCTTAAAGCTGAGCTGTGCTTAAATTGTTCAACACATGATTTCATAACAGGCCAAATACAAAATAAATGTTAAATATAGCCTAGATATCTGAAAATATTAGATGATCAAATGATTTACAGTTATATGTAATATGTCATGTTTTATGTTTTTGTAATGTTTCATACAGTGATGCAGGTCTACTGCAGTGAATACAACTTTGATCATTTTTATAGCATACTACTGTATAGTTAACTTTGGCCTTGGTGCCCTGACATGTGGCCTTTGTGCCCCCCACCAAATATGCCCAACTGAAGGCCAAGTGGCCTTGCCCCTAAAATGGTGAAATTCCAAGCCTGGTAGTGACGCTGGCCTGGGCGCTGACTTCACTGAGAGAAGACCTTGAGCCCCTGCCCCCTGCCGGACAGCTTTAGGCTGGGGGGAAAAAAGTTTGTTGTGTGAAATCCGATGGCACGAGCCAGAGAGGTCTAGGCCTTGACGCGATCGTGGCGGTGTGGAGTGGCCGAAACAGCGGAGGACAGCTCTGCGACAAGGCAGCAGAGGAGGGACGCCAACGTCGGTAGCTGTAGCTGTGCGCAGCGTGGTCCGGCTGCGATGGAACTGGAGTCTGCTGCCCCGACTGGCGAGACGACGGAGTGGAGCATCGGAGGTGCAGTGCCAGTTACGGTGCTCAGCGCCAGGGAGTCTGTGGCAGTGGAGGCTAGGCCCCGCCAGGTGTAGTGAAAGTGCGACCTGAGGGCGTTCTCTGAAGGGAGCTGGGGACGAGAGGCGACAGACCAGGTGACTGCTAGCACGCCCCGCATTGGGCCGCTGGTGGTGAGTAGGGCTCTTGCGGTGTGTGCACCCCACCTGCTGTGTGGCAGTGCCAGAGACTAATTGCTGGACTGAATGTGGGAACGCCCGCGCCGAGGATGGCAATGGCTTGTTGGGGGAGCTGTGCAACGCCAGCGTGCTGGACTGTGCTTGAGATTCCCACTATGTTTCGCGCTGGGGATTCTGGGAGAACTGAATGATCATCTCAATACCAATGTTTCCCAAAAGGCTTGTCCCAAGGAGAACAGTATTACCTTAAACACACATGAGGAAACTGAACAGTCCAATCAGTAGACTAGGATAAGCTAGCCAACTATGCTACTTTGTTTACAATATTTCCAGGCTTCAACCAGACAGCTGAATGTGGTAGAGTTGTAATAGAAATAGTAGGCCTAAGCTATAGGCTAATCTGCATAAAGTGTGCTGTCATAAATATCAGACATTCAGTATTCTCTCTTTTTAGATCAGGATATAAAATAATACAGATATATTACATTGTAATCCTCTGGTACTCTAAGGTAGGCTATTGAAATGTCTAGGCCCCCCCCCCCCCCCTCCAAAAAAAGAAAAAAACGAGGTTCGTATCAAACCGTGGGTCAAAAATCGTGATACGAATCGAATTGTTAGTTTGGTGTATTGTTACAGCCCTACTGTATATCGCTACAGCCCTATCCTCCAAAAATCTGTCTAAATTGTTCCAAAAAACTCAGGAAAATCAGCTTAATGAGAGTAAAATGTGACCAAACCAAGTTTAAATAGTGATTTTGAATCTTGAAAATGTCAGATATGGACTCAGCATCTCCAGTAACCCCTAAAAACATACTAACATTGTCCATTTTGGCCAAGCAGCTCTTAATTCTTAATATGATCAATATAGGCTATTATGCTAATTTATGCTAATTAGCTCAATTACACAAATTGCCCAACATATGCAAATTAGCATCCGCCAGTTTCTGCATGCTGGGAACCCATACTATATATTTCCATCATAAAACTTTGGTGTACTTAACATTTCCGGGTCCACAATGGGGCTCTATGGGCTGTCCACCGGACTACTAGTCAACTTTTTAGACAAAAGAGAGAGGTAGGACTCAGGAATGACTTGTGATGTCATACTCTGACGTTTACTGTTCATCGGGTGCAGTTACATTCTTGAGACAGTTTCTTACACATAACTTACATAATGTAAATGTGTTAAGTGGGCATGGTATTGAGACAACTGTGAACAACTGTAAGATTCTACCCAACTAGGAAAAGGGGCCTGTTTGTGGGCCAGTTAATCTGAGTGAAGCAATGCCTTAGCCATCGAGAAGGCATCGAGAACCAAATGTCCTATACAAATCTATAGAACAGATGGTGATATGTTTATATATGTTTTCTTTTTTAAATGTTATTACATACTCTGATCTTCCCTTTTTCGTGTTATTATCTAATGACATTGATTAGTGGTGAATAAATTACAACCATTTATAATGATATGAGCAAAAATCTATACATGAAAATAAGTCCAGATATTGTGGACAAAAATTAGAAATTGTATTTTTGAACATATGTTGAATATTGGGAGGGGGACATGTCCCCCACGGAGTATATTCTGATTAAAGCCTTGGTGTAAAGTAGTGTTTCTTTGGTGTAGTTTGGCTTGTGGCTGTGTATTGTTTAAGCCATATGGCATGTGATGAATGGGGTTGATTGGTGCCTACAGCAAAAGCACAGCCGTAGGTATATCACTAGTCTACTAAAGGTAGCTAGCTACCTTTACCAACCCCACACTCACATGCCATATTGCTTTTATATACAGCAGTTCCAGCTACAACTAATCATGTTTATAGACATCAAACTTGCGTTTTCTAATTTTCATTTTCATTTCTGTTCATTCATCCCCCGCCTTCAAACATAGTTCCTATCAATTTTCTTGGTGTCTACTCAAGCAACGGAAATGTCATGTTGAATGTGAGAGGCTATAGTGCACAATAATTTGTATACTTGTTCACAATGGAAAATGCAATGCAAAATGTAGAGTGATAACTAGCAGTAAAGAGTCTGAGTGGGGATGTATAGGATATAGTCACTCATGGACTGCCTCTCGGCCAATCATATATTAATAGTTTGACCGGACCTGTATCTGTTGTATACAATTCTGTAACAGGATAGCAAACAGACTGATGTTCTGAGTTCATGCCATGCCATGATTCGGATCAGCAATTTAGCTTCCCTTTCTGTCCAGGGTAGATTATGCACAACGTGATGCAAGCCCTGGAGGGCTGAGAGTGTGTGGATCTGCGAGCGAGCCCAACTGCTCCCAGTCCTCTGGCCGTTACTGCCTGATTCTGCTTTAATTGTCTCATCAGTATATGTCAAACAACTAAATGGCCCGGCGTTCCTGGATTTATTTATTCATTTGTGTGCCATCAGAAGTGGCTGCTGCACCAGCAGGGTCCAATTACGGCGGCATGGAAGAAATATGTCCTCCGCAAAAATAGTAAATCATATTCAACAAGCTCAAGAGCACAATCTGCACACTTTGGAATATATGCAGCACAAGACACCTGATCCTAAACTCTCTCTCTCTCTTTTTCTCTCTCTTTTATGTTTTCTCTCTGTCCTTTCTCTCTCTCTGTCTCTCTCGTGTGCACTTTCTCTCTCTCTCTGTCTGCCTGTCTTCTCTTTTTTTCCTCCTTCACTCTGTCTGTGTGTGCAGTGTTTAAGATGCCTCTCCTTTTTGTTTTATTCCTTCATGAGTTACATTAAGCATTCACTGGAACTCATTGGCAAGTATAAGTTATTTTAAATAAACTTGGGATGCCCTTTGTTTCTGTGTTGTATGTGCTCCATACTGTATGAGTATTGCATTTGAAAGCAGGAACTACGCCCAGCATCCGTGTGTGTGCCTCTCTGTCATGCACCTTTGTATAAGTAAGTATAGTATATATATATATATATATATATATATATATATATATATATATAGTATAGCAGGAACTACGCTCAGCATCCGTGTGTGTGCCTCTCTGGTATGCAACTTTGTATAAGTAAGTATAGTATATATATATATATATATATATATATATATATATATATATATATATATATAGTATAGCAGGAACTACGCTCAGCATCCGTGTGTGTGCCTCTCTGGTATGCAACTTTGTATAAGTAAGTATAGTATATATATATATATATATATATATATATATATATATATAGTATAGCAGGAACTACGCTCAGCATCCGTGTGTGTGCCTCTCTGGTATCTTTGTGTGAAGGCACTATGCCTGAGACGTGTTGGCTTGAGGGAACAGGGCTCCAGAGACGACATGATGAAAAGGGTGTAAGTTGCCTTACTCATTAAGTAGCCAGGTGCCTTATCAGTATCTGTTGTTCAGGTAGCAATGGCACAGACCATGACCAAAGCAGCATGTCTGTCTTCATTAACTCATTAATCTGTTTGTGGACTAGTTTTCTTTCAAGGACAAAATGTGGAGCAGTACTTGTGTGGGCATGTTTTTATGTGATCTGCGGTGTCTTGTGATACAGTCTGCAACTGTTTTGATACTTGTTCCTTTTGATGTCAACCATCCTAACTCCCTGACCCCCTTGGGACAAATAACACACCCCAGTGACTCATGCAGAATAAAATCAGAGAAGGCCCAAAATAACAACCATACACATCACCTGAATCAAATCTAGGAGCCCTATTTTAGTGATCTGAAACGCTTGGTTAGAGATGCAAGGTTAAAAAAACATTTTGGTTGTGTCCATATTCACTAATTTAACGAAGTGTTTTTGAGATCCGACGCCGGGCGCATTGTTCAAAAGGGTTGTTCTTATGTTTCTTTCTTGCTAATGCATCTGGACTCACCTATTATTATGACCGCCGCGCAGCGAAGCGGCAGTCATATGTTTAGTCACAGTTTTCTTTTCTTTTTTTTTTTCTTTTTCGCGTGGCCAATTTTCCATCAAGGATTCCCGGGACACTGAAAGACCGGGGTGCACGAAACTTGGTGGGCATGTAGCCCCACAAGGATAGCATGGAACCATCATTTTTCTTTTTGATCTGTAGCCCCCCCCCCCCCCCCCCCTTGTCAACCCATTCCATAACCACTCATTTCATGTATAGCGCCACCTAGTTAAAAACGAAAAAGTAAAAATTAGGTAATCGCAGGTATCTGTGACCTAACATGGTCAAAACTGCACAAAATTGGAAGCATAGGATCATTATGACACCCTCTGAATGCATGCAAAGTTCCGTGGAATTCCGTTCATGGGGGGCCATATAATAAATTAATTTATGTTACTGTACACCAACTGGCCTGTAGTTGGCCGGACACAGTTTTCTGTGAATATCTCGAGAACCGTAGGGCCTAGGATTCGTGGCGATTCTAGACATTTTTAACAAGGGTGGCACTAGTGAGGCACTGATTAATTCAAGGGTGGCATGAGGCAAAACATCCAGATAAACATTAACAGGCTCAAGATGTGAAATTAGCACAAATACATTAGGGAAACCAGATGCAAACACCATACTCATAAATTGAAGGACAAAAAAACACAAATACCTTACTCTCACATAAAATGTCTTTGTATTTGAATAAAATGTAATGAATAAAATGTAATTGGCTTATGCAGAGGTTGAAGCGAAGTGAAGGAGCTGGCATAAGCTCGGCGCTTGCATAAGCTTGGTTCTTGCAATGCAAGAATGTGGTGCAAGTGTCTGTGGTTTCACAGTTAAGTGAATTGTGAACCGTTTAGGCCTAGACATAGACAACCAGTAGGTAGAAGAAGGGGTGCACTAGTAGAAGTGTGGGGGCGAAATTTGAGATAGTTGATCATGGAAGAATAGGGACAGGAGTTATTTACTTTAGATATTCAAATAGTAACAGCAGATCCTGAAGTGTCAGTTTTGGAATGTTTCAGAAGTACACAGTACACTGTTGTGAGAAGAGAAACGCCAGATCTTCAGAAGATAGATAGAAGAAACTTGACTATCAGAACAATTCCCCAGAGCGCATAAGCCATGTAAAAACCATGAGAACCTTGGCTTCCTGCTTCAAGAAGTGCATTAATATGGAGGTAAAGAGAGCCCTCAGCCCATTAATACAATATAAAAGTTAACATAACTTTTTAGTTATGTAGCATTTTTGAATAGACTCAGGCAATTAATCAGCCATAATACATTTATTTACATTGGCATTAATTAATCAAACGAACATAAATGTATAGGCCTATTTAGACACTAACCAAATGACAAATGTAAAATTGCAAACAATCATGATCATCCAGTAAGACATCAACATAGCGTTTAGAAACAAATAGAACTGACTGCACATTTTTTTTAGCCTCCAGGTGCCATCAGAAATATTGTGGGTAAATGACATTAGTATGCCCAGCAGATGAGCAAACTTCCAGCCCGTCTCCTGAAAATCAGGTGTCACTGCTGAGAAAACAGAATTTCACCAGTGCACTGCAGCCAGCAGTGTACTTTTGTACTCAGCAGGAGTACTTTTGGCCCTGTTGTACGGTGGCCAACAGGTGCAAATTATGTGCAATTTATGACAACAGATGCAAATCAACAAAACACGTGCAAATAGACAAAACACAAACAACTTAAGAAAACATTTTAATCTTCATTTGACAACATGTGCACATCATTTAGAAAACGCGCTGCAAATTCAGAAAACATTTACATTTCAGAAACGAGCTGCCAATTCACAACACACAATTCAAGGATACAAGGATACAAGGAAGTTTATTGTCACATGCATATAGTTACTGGAAGTAAGAAATGCAGTGAAATTATGTCTGGTGTCAGCCTATTTGTGCATTAATGGGGGGGGGAGGGGGGAGGGGGGGAGGGGGGGGTAAAAAGTGCAGTAGAAAACTTACTATTGCAAGCAGAGTACTGTATGTAATGTATGTGAGTGATGACAGTGAAGATGTGTGTGTGGGCGGGAGGGGAGTGGAGCAGTGACTGTGTGTGTGTGTGTGTGTGTGTGTGTGTGTAGTGTGTGTGTGGGTAGGTGGGGGCAGTGTGCTGTAAGTATGTAGAGGATGTGTGTTGGAGAAGATCCTGAAGACAATGTGCTGTGTATGTGGGGGGGGTTTGTTCAGAAACGTGCTACAATCATAACACAACGGAAGTGTTTCCGGGGGGCACTTAATAGTGATAAACACCTCTTAATAGGTGGCGAACTACATACGTACAGACAGTAAAGGAGAGGTGTTCATCACTTTTAAGTGCCATTAAAATGTTAAGATAAACCCAAATACTTACATTTCAAGCCAGATTTCTTTAAACAGGTAGCCTAGAAATCTAGACGCACCCTAGCGGCAGCAAATTACATTTGCTTCCAGGGCAACTCTCCATTGGCTTGTGAGCTCGAAAAATGTAACTTCTATCAGGCCAATCAAATCGTATATAGAGTCGTTAGGCGGGCTTAACATAATGATTGATGGCAGAGTTGCAACGGTTTGGCTTGAATTCCCTGCTACTCGAAAACAAAGAAGATGGATGTTGCTGTTGGCCAACAGTGTGACACGAGTTAAGCTTGTTTTAAGTTGGCAAAAGTTTGTACTAGCCAACTAGCTCCACTGGTGGGAAACGCATGAGACTCAGCACTGTCCTATTGCGTGCAGAGGGAATTTGAAAGACAACCGATTATCCCCCCCTCTCGGACTGAGCACTGCGAACGGTGAGTGCCCAGACCCTACATTTTAATGTGGGTCTGGCTCGTCAGGCTATTAAACAGGAGCTGTTGTTGTCACACCCGTTCGCCACCTTTTAGAGGTGTTCATCACTTTTAAGGGTTCCCCGGGTAACACTTCCGTTGTGTTGTGAATTTCATAGCACGTTTTTGAAATGTAAATCTTGTCTGAAGTTGCAACGCGTTTTCTAAATGATGTGCACATGTTGTCAAATGAAGATGAAGATGTTTTCTTAAGTTGGTTGTGTTTTATCTATTTGCACGTGTTTTGTTGATTTGCATCTGTTGTCATAAGTTGCACGTCGTTTGCACCTGTCGGCCACCGTACTGTTGGCCTTCCATACTCAACAACAGTAGCCTAATAAGCAAGACAAGTAGTATGCTGACCTAACAAGGCTGTGTCATGGCAGGGAAACCATCATGTCGATAACTGGAATAACTGAGGTTTAAGAAGGTTCTTTGTCTTTGTGGTAACAGCGTTTTCATCAGGAAAAGTTTAGAAACCATATTTGCATTGTTAGCAATACAATCATTAACAGCATTGAACAACAATCTAATGGCTGGGAATCGAGCACGGATGGAATCAAACCACAATGATATACAAGAGATTCCTAAATCTGACTGAGATCAATTTAGCACAATCCAGGAGAGCTGAAATACAGTTTAGCCTACATTGGTAGGCTACTTGGCAGAACTAAATGAATGATGTCCGTGGACACTAGCCTGGCGGGCCATCCTATATCATTGAAATGTATAGTCTGGAATCGAACCATTCACCTCGCTTAATCCAAGGGGCGGGCAGAGAATTGTCTTTCAAACTGCCTAGGCATGCAATAGGCCAGTGCTACGACCATATCCGTATCCGGTCGGCAAAACGGTGAATACATCCTTCTTCGAAAGGAATGACTTAAGTGCATTGTGTTGCTCAACTTCTCAAAGAAAAGCACAAGTCTAACTCCTCCAAAGTTGACGCCAACGCCGATTCAAACAACCGCTCTTCGTTCGCCATAGCCACCTTCCTTGTTGTTCACCGTCGCAGGACTGTCGTTATCCCGCCTTAAGACTCTCTAACAAAATAGAGCGCTGTGATTGGATGACGTCCACGGTGTCAGCCAATAGAAATCCCTTTGGTTTGATACTAGACGTACAGGCTGAGCAAATTCTTTTGCCGCCGCTAGGGTGCGTCTAGATTTCTAGGCTACGTGGACACATGAGACTAGAGTGAATAAGGAGAGAAACCTTCAATAAGTCGTGAAATTTGTCGTCCGTTAAGAAGGACCAAGCGTTATACAATAGACAATTTCAAGAAAAAGTCCTTGTAGCTATATGGCTCTAGAGGCATTTCTTAGTAAAAGTTGGGAACAGGACTTTATATCATAACTAACATGTGCTGAATCCAACTAGCCCTGCTCCCAAGCAGTTTTGAGTTTTGACCATCTAATTAGCATAAACAAAATGGCTGCCAAAATGACGGTTTGTGCACTTTCTTTGGGTGGGCGTCATATCATGTAAAGAAATTAATATTGTTCACATAGTGTGCATGTCAGAAATCTCCCTTGGGCAATACATCAAAAGTTAAGGCTATGAAAAAAAATCTATTATTATGCTAATTAGTCCAATTATCACTAGCCCCGTGAACCTCTTGACTGTTTTGCTACGCTCGTCTTTGCCAAAGAGTCTGGCCTGGCTTCATTAGTAAACTTCTTCCTGGTGGGTGGACACTTTGACACGTTGAATCATTTTTGTTCAGTTTGTTCATTTCAAAGTTTGCATGGGGAATCTCATCTTATTTTTTTAACAAAAAAAAAACAAAACAATCTTTTTGTGCAATTAATAATTTGGGTTAGCCTAGAAATCTAGATGCACCCTAGCGGCGGCAAATTAATTTGCTCAGCCTGTACGTCTAGTAGCAAACCATAGGGATTTCTATTGGCTGACGCCGTGGACGTCATCCAATCACAGCGCTCTATTTTGTTAGAGTGTCTTAAGGCGGGCTTAAAAGGATGATGACAGTCCTGCGACAGTGAACAACAAGGAAGGTGGCTATGGCGAACAAAGAGCAGTTGTTTGAATCGGCGTTGGCGTCAACTTTGGAGGAGTTGGACTTGTGCTTTTCTTTGAAAGTTGAGCAACACAATGCACTTAAGTCATTCCTTTCGAAGAAGGATGTATTTGCCGTTTTGCCGACCGGATACGGATATGGTCGTACCGCTGGCCTATTGCATGCCTAGGCAGTTTGAAAGACAATTCTCTGCCCGCTCCTTGGATTAAGCGAGGGTGAATGGGTCGATTCCAGACTATACATTTCAATGATATAGGATGGCCCGCCAGGCTAAATTTGGGTTACAATTTGTACCCAATTTATACCCACCCACCAGGGTTGTTTAAGTTCTGATTTCAGTGGACAATTTGGTTGTAAAGGAACCGTATGTAAGAAATGTATTTCAATTAATCATAAAATGGCCCTGATATGTCACTAGACATTAAGAAATCGTGTTAATTTCAAATACTTATATCACTGACAACAGTAGTCCGGCCAGGATATTGTCATTTCAAAAGTGAAGTTGCAGCCCTCAACTGATGTTGTTGTTGTGTTTTGTCATGTCATGTTGTGTTTTGGCCTGATGCGCCACTCTCCACCTATCTACTAATCACAAAGTCAGTAGTGTTTCGGCATCTGGGTTGGCAACCTCGAGTCAGGGGAGAGGGGGAGGGGATACACCGCACTACAGTAATTTGAAAGTGATTGCAGTACCAGTTTTGGCCACAATCTTACATATGGTTCCTTTAACGTTTCAATAGTAATCACCTACACCACCCTAACATATGAAGACTCCTTTTAAAGTTATTGCACATGTGAAGTCTCCCCATGATCTGACAAAAATAGTAATGCACAGTCCTGCTCAGTCATGCATGCCACAGCATTTTCAGCGCTATTATACGGCAGCCTACGAAGGAGAAAAGGCCTGTGAGCTAAAGCAATTGTTTTTCAGTCCTTGAACAATCATGCAAAAACTGTATTTGACGAACATAGAATGGCCACAGCACTTTTGCTAAAATATGCTTCCATTGGCTACACCAGACGAGCAAGTTTTTTCCCCGAGCAGCGTGTATGCGCTCCGCTTCTGTTGTTGAATCCGTTTTGAATGGGAATTCCCATTGAATGGGAAACGGATTTGGAGCCAAAGGCTAAAATTTAATGCAGCTACAATTTGTAAGGTATCACCAATATCAATTTAATATTACAGATGTATGGCTACATACATTCCTAAAATGGTTCTGGTCTAGACTTAAATATCTATTGAAAACGTCACAATGGAGCATGTTTTTAGAGCGTGATCTCCAGGTGACCTGTTGGCTATTTTTAGAAGGTGCGCTGGGGGCGCCTCATAGTCCTTCCGCGGGCACCGTGTTGGAGACCACTGTCTTAAACCATCATCCTATTACATTATGTTATGTCCATGTAGCTCCCCCGCTTAACCTTAGTGCTGCCCTGGGCCTCAGGCTTCCTGCAAACACCCACCCACACGTCAGACCTAATCCTAACCCCAACCCTAGCCCTAACCCTAGGGCTTGGAGGGAACCACAGCCCCCTGTCTAACCCTAGGGATGCCCTGGAGAGCTGGCCCAGTCACAGGCACCAGCCTCAGCCTGCTGCCTGTGGTGTCTAATTCTGATTAACTAAGTGAAACCCAGAAGGATTTTGACAAAGAATTTTGTGAAAGAATACTGAAGAAGTGTAGCTTTAATGCATTCCAGAGCATGGGTTCGCGAAGCAAGCTGGCTCTACCATCTTGGTCTTAGGCTTTATATCCTGTCTTCACATGGCGTCATTTGTTTTTCTCACTTAGAACAGACAGAATATCCTCTATCTCCTTCTCCATACATGGTAATACATAGTTGCCTAGTTCTTCCATCTATTTGTTTCTTTTTGACCTCTAATCTTGCTGACCATACATTTCTTATGGCTTGCTCATCTCTCTTGGCGCCAAACCTTATTTGTGTGGCTAATATAAATAAGTCCTTTGCCATCCCCAGGAACTGCCACCAGCCTGCCCCAGTCACAGGCAAGATGGTCATAGTCTGAGGCTGCCAATATTCGATCAGTCATGTTCATTGTTGAGACCATGGAAAGTCTAACCTTTGAGTTCACTTCTTGGCAGAATATGCAGACATTCCAGTTCATGGCCATGACAGAACTCCTTGTCTTCACGATCCTCATCACAGACATCCCAACTTTTTGTGAAACATGTTGCTGGCATCAATAGTTGTCTATGTCCTTTTTGCTGCTAAATATGGGTTTACAAGACTTGTATATTATCATATTCTGTTTTTATGTACATTTTACACAACATCCCAACTTTCTGATTTAGGGTTTTATGTTTATGTTTTGGCGAAGGGAATAACCACCCATGCATGAAAATGGAATAGGGAACATCGAAAATCGGCACCTGAAAGCAGCAGGCAGGTGCAAAATCATGTCATTATAAAGACTGACTAACGATTTTTGGATCATGCACCTAACCACACCTATTATTTTCATTGACACACCCGTGGGCACAATGTTCAATGGAAGTGGAGCGCATGGTGAAAAATGAATTACTGACTTGGGCGAACGATACGAATAAGACCTGTGTTGCGCTTAGCACCACGTTGTACCCGGGTGTAAGATAGGGCCATAGAAAAGTAATGCCCAACAAAGCAGCAAGCTAGTGAAGACAAAATGCAACACAAAGCAAAGTAAAATTCCCAGCTGAGAGGCAGAAAGACCAGCTGTCCCCAGCCAGAATCGTCTCTTCTGTTGCATCCGCACCCCCCGGTGTTTTGAAACACTTCTTCACGAATAGGCCGAGGAGAGGCTCTTGTCCTACCTTTTCCAAACACACCTGCGTGTAAGTCGGCCATCCTAGTCATGCATTCCCCTGCATTGACTCACCACCTCTCCTCCAGCAGTTTTTAACTTCCTCTTCAAAGCTTGATCATTTCTTTCATGCCTGGCCCCTTAATGAAACGAGGCCTCGTTAGCTTCTTTGCTCGCACACTCTCATTGGGAGGGCTGTCAGCACCACATCGGAACCAAATGATGAAACCAGCTCGGGGTTCATCATTTGTTATCCATGAAATCAGTGTGTGTGTGTGTCTGTGTGTGTGTAGTGTGTCTGCGTGTGTAGTGTGTGTCTGTTGTGTGTGTGTGTGTGTGTGTGTGTGTGTGTGTGTGTGTGTGTGTGTGTGTGCGTGTGTATCTGTGTCTTGACCACACTCCTGGGGTGGCCTCTGCTCTTCCCCATATGTTTTCCTTTGGCATATGAAGCTAGTGTTTGTGTGCCCTATGAGGCATGGCCAGCCCAGAGACTGGGCCCCAAGCTGGGCTTCATTATCCTGCCACGGCTGGAGGCAGTCTGCCAACCATGGGCACAGGCCCTCTCAATCACAACACTGGACACCTCACACCCAGCACGCTATCTATCTATCTATCTATCTATCTATCTATCTATCTATCTACTGTATCTATCTATCTATCTATCTATTTCTTTAAATCTACTGCATCCGTTTCTCTGTTTACTCTCTCTTTGTATGTCTCTCTTTCTCTCTCTCTCTCACACACACACACACACACAGACACACACACTGTATATAACTCTACAGAGTTCACTGAAATAACATAGCATCCTCATCAAACCTGTTTTCCCATTACATCCACCTACATCAGCCGTGGATGTCACGGCTAGTCAATGTCATCCTCGCTCTCTGCCTCCTTCCTTTCCTCCTCTCACCTCGTCTCCCCTCCAACCTCATCACCCCTTTCCCATTCTAACCCTTATTTAATTTGTCTCCACATGGAAGTGAGATGGCAGGGGAGAGAGGAAGTCATGCCACACACACACACACACACACACACAAACTCAAAGCATGGGTATATTCACAAGAGAGAGATCAAACATATGGGTAAAAGCTGAGCTGTTAGTAAGAGAGAGAGAGAGAGAGAGAGGGAGAAGCCTTCACAAAATGATCAAAAGAGCTGATAAGAGATGAGCTGTTGGTTTGGACTGTCTATTTTTCAACTAATATTTTATTTATTCACCTGACTTGTTTCATGTCAGAAATAAGAGGCCGTGCAAACCTAGCTACTCCCCCTTCCTTCCCTTATTCATCCAGTCTGTGGCATATCCACAAGGAAGTGAGATGGCTGCTGAGAGAGGAAGTTATGCCGGCACAAACAGCCTCACCCCAACACACACACACACACACATACACACACACACACACACACACATACACACACACACTTTCTCTATCCCCTCCCCCGCAACATCTGGCTAGTTCTCTATTTTACTCCAGTTTGTTGTTTGAGAGGCTAATAATGATAGTATTTAGAGATGCTAGAAAGCGGAAGAGTAACCATAGCGATGGAGAGTAATGTGTCTGCACATACTGTGACTGGCAGCGGTAGTGGCTGGTCTGTGGCGGGGATCTTGCCAAATTGCTCAGTAATTTTTTCCGATGTTTAGAATGATCTCAGAAGAAAATCACAAAGACAATACTACAAAGAGTATGGAAAGTGAGGTTGCTATTGAAGAAATTAAACACATGTCAGGCTAATCTAAGAAGTCTGTGTGCTTCTTGGATTCCTTGTTATCTCAATGAGCAGACAGTCTTTGGTATGGGCCAAATGGTGGCTAAAATGTGTTTATCTCCAACACAACAAGGCCTGTCGTTAATGGACTTCCTGCTGAGAGAAGGGCCACCATTAGCATGGCAAACATTTACAGGATGGCTTTGAACTAGCAGACATATACACACCTCAGCAGACTCCTCACACACACACACACACACACACACACACACACATACACACACACACACACACACTTACACGCACACACACACGCACACACACACAGACACACACACACGCACACACTTACTTACAGTAGTACTCAGACCAGAAGATTTAGCACACACATTACTCAGTTCACAGCAAACTAGAGTTGAGTGGGAGACTTGCAAAAAATCTCATTCTGTCTGTTTTGCTTCCTTAGAAATTCTCTTTTTCTCTCTGTGTGTCTTTCTGTACTTCCCTCCTCCTGTCTCTCTCTTCCTTTCTTCCGAGATCTCTCCTCTTTTTTCTGTCTTTTTGTCTCTCTGTCGCGGCCCCGTGTGAAACTAGCTTATTGAGCCGAGCTTTCACACCAGCAGGCTGAAGCTCCCTGATGTGTCAGGCACCTCTCTTCACACTTTACCTGTCATCCTGCATTTCCGTTCACTTCCCCCCCCATACCCCTCCTCTCTTCTTCACTTGCCCCCCATACCCCTCCTCTCCTCTTCACTTGCCCCCCATACCCCTCCTCTCTTCTTCACCTCCAGCCCTCTACTTTTTTCCTCTGCGGCGCGCGCAGTGTCCCACCCCTTTCATCCTGTTCATGACAGTCCCCATCTTTCAACACTAACTGGTGCTCCTGTTCCTGCATTCAGAGTCTATTTGACTGTACCCCAGCTCCCTCTCTCTCTCTCCCTCTCTCTAGCTATCTCTCTCTCACTCTGTTGTTCTTTCTTTTCTCCCGTGCAGATGTTTTTCACCATCTAGTGTGTTTGGACACGCTGATGGCTCTCTGTCACACTTATCTCCCCCCGGGGGAATGACATGGAGAGGACACCACATATGCACTGACATGTGTGGGCAAACACACACACACACACACACACACACACACACACACACACACACACACACACACACACACACACACACACACACATTACCCTCCCCTGCTTTCATGAATGAAATATCGAGCTGTGGCACTGTGAAGTGATGTAACAGTATTTCGTCCTGATGCCTTGGAGCTAATGCCAATTCATTTTGATTAGGTTTCTCATGTAGATTTTACAAGCTCTGGTGAGCACATTTCACTCAAAGCCTCCTGTGCTGGATGCCAGATGTGACTGAAATGCAAATAATAACCTATTAGCCAAGTAATACCATAATAAATCTTTCATCAGAATTTTAGATGTATCACTTGCAACTGATTTTGCAGTAGTAGATAATGGCATCTTTATGTATTGTTGTAAATGTACAAATGCAGATTTAATCTTATAATATGTTTTTTTTCATGTGTAATGAATTGGCTTTTCTCACATACTGTAATCAAAATGATTGGTTCATTTACCAAGCCATTTGGTCATTAATTTACAATCTTGCCTTATATTGGAGACAGCAGCAGACACACAGAGCATGGTTTAAAAAGGCAGGTGGCCATTGCTTCAGTGTCCAACCTTCACTCCTCATTGTGCAGTCAAATCAGGCTGAAATCAGTCTTTGTCAAAGGAAGGGAATGGAGGGAAGCATTTCACCGTGACACACAGGGTTGGCACAGCACTGGAACAGTGTTTACACCTCCATTACACACACACCCACACACACACACACGCACACACACCAGCCTGCTTGCCCATTGCCAGCCCAGAACTAGGTTGTTTCCATGGCAACAATGACGATGATGGACAGAGCTGTGTGTCTGTGTGTGTGTGTGTGTGTGTGTGTGTGTGTGTGTGTGTGTGTGCGTGCCTGCAAGCACTACGTTTTTGCCCAACACAGCTGAGTTGTGGATAAGAATTCCCATCAGGAGAGGCAGTAATTAAGGGTTCCTTATTCCTTATTCTAAACAGTTGTGTGTGTACAACAGGGCAGCAAATGCATATTCACACACACACACACACACACACACACACACACACACACACACACAAACATACACACACGCACACTGTCTCTCTCCCCCTTGATTATATGTCACGTTGGACAGCATAATGTGACCGGCAAATTAAGATTTTATTGTATGGACAGTTACATGTAAATAGCACACTGCCTCGCGATCCAGGTAATTGTAATTATGACCGCCGCGCAGCGAAGCGGCGGTCATATAGGTTTAGTCAGATTTTTTTTTCTTTTTCGCATGTCCAAATTTCCGTCAAGGATTCCCTGTGAATGCATGCCAAGTTTCGTCGAATTCCGTTCATGGGGGGCCACACAATAAATTAATTTATGTTACTATACACCAACTGGCCTGTAAGTGGCCGGAGACAGTTTTCTGTGAATATATCGAGAACCGTAGGGCCTAGGAGGTCCACCTTTTTTTTGTATGTTGGTGTTAAGGGGGCATGTCAACCCATCCCATTACCACTTATTTCATGTATAGCGCCACCTAGTTAAAAATTAAAAAGCAAAAAATTAGATGTTTTCACCACAATATCTCTGGCTGACATGGTCAAAACTGCACGAAATTGAAAGTATAGGATCATTATGACACCCTCCAAATGCATGCCAAGTTTTGTGAACTTTCGTTCATGGGGGGCCTTACAATAAAATAATTTATGTGTACATTTAGTGACCGTACACCAACAAGGATTCCCGGGACACTGAAAGACCGGGGTACACGAAACTTGGTGGGCATGTAACCCCACATGGATAGCATGGAACCATCGCTTTTCGTTTTGATCTGTAGCCCCCCCGCTGTACTGGACCCCCCAAAAGGAGGGTAGGGCAGACACAGTTTTCTGTGAATATCTTGAGAACCGTAGGGCCTAGGATGACCAATTTTTTTCCGTATGTTTACCTCCAGGGGTCATGTTAACCCATTCCATGTGCACACATGTGCATAAACAGATACACACGCACACACATACATTCACAGTAATCATACGTATGACACATACTCACACAGTAGACATATGTACGCATGCATGCACATGCACAAACACACATACGCAGGTAAACACACAAGCACGCACACACACACACACCCACACACATAAACATAAACGTGTACACGCACACATGCACACAATTCAAGAATTTCTCAGAATTATGAACAGGCAAGATGGGGGTGGGGTTGTATAAAATGAATTTTACATGTGAAATCTATTAACTAATCATGTTGGTACTTGTTGTCTAGCAGATACCAGTGAGAATTGAGTGTGGATAATGCAATTTAGTGAGACAGTTAGAATCATATAGGCCTTTCAGCGTGATTTATTTTTGTGGAAAAAATGTGCTGGACTGGGCTGCGGTCATATTTTGTACCGCTCTGCGGTACATCTAGTTATGTGTCGTTTTAAGCACCTCTTCCTTGTTGCAGGAGTATATAACTTATATTATGACCATATACCATATATGCATACAGAATATGGTAAATTATTTGTGTATAGTCAATATTTGTACTGTTATCATACAATCCACTGATAATCACTCCACACCTTTATCAACAGTGCCAGGTCAAGTCAAGTTTATTTATAGCAAACAGTAATAACAAATAAAAACATAGAAGTGCAATATAGTCAAAGAATAGTTTAAAAGGTAAAGATCATAATAAAAAGAAAACATAAATTGCACAAGGTAAAATCATTTAAAAATAAAGAATAATTAATAAGCAAAAAAACAAAGGCAAAAGTAGTAAAAAAAAAAGTAATAAAAGTAATAAATGACAAGGTAGAATCATTTTCAAGGCAGATTCAGAATGTGTAACTCAGCGCAGTTAGCAGAAAGCATCAGTTTGGTGTTAAGTCTAGATTTAAAACTGGCTACAGTTGGGGCCTTTTTAATGTCATTCGAAAGTTGGTTCCAGAGCTGAGCCGCATAGCAGCTAAAAGCTGCTTCACCATGTTTAGTTCTAACAGTAGGTTTTACTAACAGGTTTTTCACCTGGGACCTGAGAGGACAAGAACGTGTGTACTGCTGAAGCATGTCTGATACGTATTTACTGTAGGTCCTGCTCCATTTACTGATTTATAAACAAGCAGTGGAAGGTCAGTGAAAAACTGAGTATAAAGAAATACTGTTACATTAAAAACACATCATGATAATCAAACAGACACAGAAAAGGAGACGGACAACAGGTTCCAAGTTTACCATTTATTATTATTATTATTATTATTATTATTACCATTTATTAATATAAAGCAAAAATAGTAATGATATGAAGCATAAGGGCAATGAGTGTTGGTGTGCGTGACGTGTATGCGTGGATGCAGTGTCAGTGTCAGCATGTAAGATGACTAGATGGAAGGCAAAGAAAATAGATAAGGGGACAGAAAGAGCTAGACTGCATTTCCGGCGGGAACTGCGAAAGTGTGCTTGCCCTGGTCCGGTCACCAACGTGAGAAGACAGTGACATACGCTATGCTGAACCTGGCTTGATCCAAGCATTCTAACAGTGCCTTTCAGTTTTGGAGCAGGGGCAATACCTCAAAAGCTCTATTCAACTATTGCCTTGCGGGGTGAATGCGGTTCATTGGATTTTACCTGTGGCCTGCCTTCGAATTTAGCTTCTATGACTAAAATCAAATCAATAAAATAAAACAACAGCAGTGATTGGCTGCAAAAATAAATAGTGTCACGTGTCTTGCACCTCTCAAACTGGGCTATCAGGTAACCTAGAGAAAAAAATTGAAATTATGAAATATGACTAAGGCATTAAGGCATACTTTTTCATATGTCTTTTTCATATTCATGTGTGAATGTTATATATTCCATCCCCTAATTCTGTTTTACTGGTTTATTTGACAAATAATCTATATGGATTTGCTCTATAAAGACCTTATGTCTGTTTGGGATTGTTTTGAGAGCCTATTGATGTATCTCAGAATAAAGGAATGTCCACAACATTAGTGATTATTTTTTGTGTGTGTGAATGTATTTTACTTAACTCATTGAATGTAGCTGGATACTCATGAACACATGTCTCTAATAGCCACAATAGGAGTAATTTTAGCAACACCGTATTTTGTGTGGCCCATAACGACCCAGTGGATCATGAAAATGTGCCAAAATTCACATTCCTTGCTTGTTGTTGGTACATTAATCCCATTCAGATTGCCACTTATCTGAGATGTAAGAGTTCAGTATAGGTTTAAGGTCTGGGGCAGGGATTTGACATTCTGTGACTTCTTCATTGAGGGCTTGCTTAGCAGCACTGTCCGCTTTCTCATTTCCCCTCAGACCAACATGGCCTGGGACCCAGCAAAAAACTACACTCAAGTTCTGGTTCTTTAGACGTTCTAGTTGATCAAGCTCAGCTTTGGTTGTACTTTTTGCGTGACATTAAAGCCTACTGGAAATATTTTTAATTGCAATTTAATTGAATGCAATTTACTTTTATGATTAAATAAAATGAATTTATCCCTCTCACCCATAGTTTTCTATTTATTTACAAATGTACATAGGCCTACTGTAATTACATTTATACATAGTTATTCTACTGATCTTTATACTATTCATCCTGCACATAGACTTATTCTTACTACTCTTATAATGTTGTTTCTGCACTACAATGACACTGTTTCCACACTGCACATAGCTGTATGTTATGTACATATCTGTTATATATTTGTCATATTGAATATCCATATTTATTCTGTTTTATTATATTCTGTTAATACACTGCATATATATTATTATTTCTACTATTATAATGTTACTGCTACATCTACATACATTATTCTACTTATTGTATGAGATAACTGCTACACTGCACATATTTATATTTAATTCATATTACTCTAAACCACCTTCTGTAAATCAACTGTATACTACTTTCTACATTGCACTATATTTCTTGACCTGTCTCTGTATATTTCATCACCTTTCTATACTTTGCATCACATTGCATGCATACTGTAGCTACATGAATCACAAGATCCTTGGTTGCTATGAAGGCCAGTCGTTCTAAATGGATGGTTGCTATGGCCAAAGGCCAGTTATCTCTGCCGTTGTCAAGCTGGCATATCCTATCCTAACTTTATCTTATTTTAAACATCTCTATTTTACATCTCTGTCATTCTATATAGTGAGTCCCATTAAGAAGTGGCCACTTCATTCGCGCTTACCGTGATTCACGCAGCAACATTATTAAATTAATCTGTCACCATATGCCTATGCCAACGTTTGCAAAGAGGAGAATATTATAATTTGTTTCACAATGAAACGTTACATTTAATGTACATGTAAACAATGAGTAGACTAGTTTTGGTTGTTGTTGGTGGTGTTACTGCATCCCTTAGTTATGCCTACAATGCAAAATTGTTCCCTTGTGATTGTTAGATGCATTTCAAAACATCGCGACGTGAAATGCCACCACAAAACATTGTTTGTTAATCGGTCTTATTAGAAGTCCTCGCTTAAGCTACCACTGACTCAGGTGCTACTTTTAGGGCTAAAATGCTTCCTGAATTACTCTTAGTAAAAAAAAAATAGGAGTCCTAAAGTTACGAGTGACAAAGTTACGAGTACAAGCATCTTATATCAAATGACCATGGCATTACGCTAAGCAACATAAATCCCATAACATTACAGCAACATCTCCTCCCTATGACATAGCTAGCTAGCTTCTAGCCACACAAGAAATGAATGATGTTAAATCTCCGCTTAGCATTCTAATAACAGAAGGGGCACATTTATGTGGACCACTACAACATTATGTCTGTAACTCTATAAAACACTTACTTTCATAAAGGAAGCACACCATCCAGCACATACACATGGAAACCGATATTTTAGGTACTTGGCCTTAGAATATGTAGGCCTATATCAACCGTAGGCCCAGTGCTCGAATTACGTGGGAGCCAGAGGGAGCCGAGCTCCCATAGAGTGAGGACTGGCTCTCATGAAAGCAACAAAGTCACAAATCTGAGGGGGTCTCTCATATCTGAAGGTGTCTGGCATTGCAATATAATCTTAAACAACCACTCATTATCCATCCCTGTGACGTTAAATTAAAATATAGGCTACTACGGGACGTAGACCTACGCTCTTGAATGCAGCTTAACACTTGGACACTTAACCACCACACCACTAGACTATATGAGCAAACCGTATACTATCGTTTTGACAGCACTCGCAAATCTGAAGAAGTCACCCTGCTTTGATGCGAGTGTTTTGTCTATCTACATAGGCGTTCATTGGGCTAGCCTATATGGTTTGATATGTGCTGAAAAGTCCTATTTGCTGTTGAACTTGCGCTTCACCTCTTCTATGTTTATTGACAAAGCCATAAATCATGGCCCATAATGCAGCCTACACTGATTGTGTTGTCTGATGATCTGTAGCTATCCTCTGCCATTCAGAGCTCCAGAAAGTTCCCAGATATTTTGAAACACCTGTTAGCAATCTCTGATGTCGGAATATTCAATGGCTACCCGACAACATCTCAGTGCAAACTCCAAAATTGTTCGTCTATTAATTTTCCACGGTTCAACAATACAAGAACATAGTTTGGCTGCAATGGCTTATAATTTCTGCCAGTTAGTGCTTTTTCCCTGTGTATAAGTTATACTAGGCCTACATGCATCATTGTGTTTGACACTGAGGATAGCCCTATCTGAGACGGTGGTCTGGTTTAAATGAGTTACGTTGTGAAATTGAGAATGGCACAGACTAAATCGTTTAGTCTATTTCTTTGTATTGTGAAATTGAAATGAAATATGGACTATTTACAATCAACAATATGTTGAAATTAATTAAAAGCAATCAATTTCTATGAAAAAATCTATGTCTGTTGTGTGCGTGTGTCAAGGTAAAGCCTAGGCCTACCGTGCACATATATTGTACGCCTAGGCTATTTCATCGCCATGTTAGGCTATGCACGGGGTGTGCCAACTTTTTATGAGATAGAGAGACCCCCTTAAAGACAAAAAGATCATTCGAGCCCTGCCTAGGCCTACACACTTGATCGCTATCACATAGATGAAACCACGCTACGGTTCTTACAGTAACTGACTCACGTTCACGTTGATCTCTATAACTGTTAATTTTTAGTAGCCTATATTCGAACCTATTCATAACCCTTTTTTGCTATTTGACTCATCATTTCACATACAAAAATATAAATAATGTCAGACAGCGAATGAGTAATTATTTAAAAATATATATATTTTTTAAAAATCTATCTCCTGCCAGCAGGGGGTGCTGCAGCACCCTCAGCACCCCCCTTTCCTGCGCCCTTGATGTGTTTCGTTTGCAATTAGAATAAACAAGAAATAACATTTCCAATAATTTCCCATGATAAATTACATAATATTTCCACCTTCCTTACTTGTGAAGCTCACACCGTATTTCAAGTACACTAGTGAAATGTAATACAACGTTGCCACCTAGCGTTCAGATGTAGGCTATTTAACATTAACGTGACATTGCTTGCTTATTCTTTCGTCAACTCCATGCTTTTAGGAAAACAATCTTTTTATCATAGTTCCCTCTTCAATGAGCGATTACCAGCTCGTTTTTGTAACAGAGATAGCTGTTTATTGTCCCTAGGTTTACAGAAACACCTATTCATATTAATATGTAGCCTATGGAGTGCTGCCGACCACTGTTCATTACGGCCCAGAATGCCTTGCATGTCTTTACAACAAAACAACACAGTAAAACCTAAATGCCCGTAAACATATGCATTTGCATACTTGTAACATTTTTAATAATACTCTCCCATCATGATATTTAACAATAATGAAAAAATGTATTTGAATACCGTCAATATGAAAAAAACTGTACTACGTCAGCAATAAATAGCTAATGTTCTCCTTACCACTTCAGTTTGTAAGTCCATACTATCCCATGGCAGAGCAAGGATTTCTTGATTGGGCAAGGCTGCCCAGAGACATGTCATACTTGGAAGGCATTGTGATAGATGTACCAGTACAACTGCAAATGTGGAAGGTCAAATACGGGTGGGTGGTTTGCCAAATGCTGGAAAGTTTTGGAATTTTTTCTTTTTTTTTTTTAGCTTATGCACCCTGACATTGGAGTCCCGAGTTCAAATACAAAATTT
The DNA here is from genome assembly GCF_018492685.1 of Alosa sapidissima. Taxonomy (NCBI): domain Eukaryota; kingdom Metazoa; phylum Chordata; class Actinopteri; order Clupeiformes; family Clupeidae; genus Alosa; species Alosa sapidissima. The sequence goes on from NC_055958.1 coordinate 14,832,658, forward strand.
GGTATCGATATGTGACAGTGTTCCTGAGATATGGACGACTTCCTGTTTCGGAGCTTTGCCACCGATTTCGTTTGGCTGTGACGGGCAAACGCTTTCGAAAATCAAAAATCCTTCTGGTAACTTTTGTGAGGCTTGGTCCAAGGATAATGTACGTCAAGTTTCGTGGCGTTCGGACCAAATTTGTGACCTGTGAAAATTTAGTTTCGCTTTCTGTTCAATCCAATCCAATTCTGTTCAATGACGTCCACCTGACTTCAATCTTCGCGAGCAACTTACACCGGTACTGACCAGATGTTTTAAAGTTGGAACAGTGTCTCTGTCTCAAAGGGCCTAGGCGCTAGAGCTGACAAAAAATTAGGGAGACGGGAAAAATAATAAAACTTAAGAAGAACAATAAGTGTGCTGCTTTGGGAGTTGCTCTCATGATCGTCTCTCTATGTATACACACTTGACTTCACCAGTGTAAATCAATGTTTAAGACACAGCGCATTTAGTCCTTTCACTGTACATGCGAAATCCCTCAAAACATCACTGCCTCTAAGTCTCCCCCCCCCTTCTTAGTCTCTCTCTCTCTCCCACTCTCTTTCACTGTGTCCTGTCATACTCCTGTGCGTCTTACTCCTGTCTCCATTGTGTGCCTTCTCCTGGACACACACACAGACATGCATTTGCCTGTGATGATTTGTGCCATACTTGTATGCTGTAAGGGCAGCCAGACATACCAGACTAAGACAGACACCCCACTCACACTCACAGTAAACATAGATACTACTGTCTGTCTGTGTCCCAGATGACAGCCGAGGTCTGTGACCCAGATGACAGCCTTTTGTCTTTTGGCACTTTGCCATTTCGCTAATGGGACACTGATTATCAGTGCAGTCCATTCCCACAGTTGTCCACTGGCAAATCCACAGGGAGACGATCATGAGCAATAACGGTGAAGACTTAAGCAGTCTGTGTGCTACGATAGAAACAGAATTCCTTGTCAGTTCAGTCTGACATTATATAAACCACTCCACTGCATTGACCAATCATCAGTATGACGGAACAGCAAGCCATATTATCAGGCTGCAGTTCACCGGGTGCTGTGCCTCTTGTTATGCCAGGTGGCCACCCACTCATGCATGGCTCTCAATCAGTCTGCTGAGCACATCAGCAAAAGGGACAAAGGTTTGCTCTCACCAACAGATTCAGGTCAGGTCCTCACATGGATTGATCAGCCCCACGGCTGTCAGGGAAAATGGTTCCCAGGAAAATTAGAGCTTACAGAGTCCAAACCAGTTGTGTCATAATTGCTGTAATTATGTGCAAGAAAAAGTTCAGTCCTCTTATCTGCACTTGTAAATCAATGGATAAAAGCACTAATCTCCATGCTTAAAAATACTCCAGCAAAGCCCATATTTAAATAAGTGAATTACTACTTCATTTAGTCTTAGCTTGAAAGAAAAGAAGAGTTGCGGGTGTTTTTTCTGTTGAGACAGAGGTGTCATTCTATCACCTAATCAATAAACAAAAACACAACAACGCCACACCTGCTAGATGCAAAGCATGCTGGGAATAAGCTCATTTGTTCTCTGTCATTTAAGTAGAACCGCAAGGGAGAATAGCTCTCTTAAAAAAAACTAAAAAAAATCAGTTTATCAGTATGGTTCCCAGGAAAATTAGAGCTTACAGAGTCCAAACCAGTTGTGTCATAATTGCTGTAATTATGTGCAAGAAAAAGTTCAGTCCTCTTATCTGCACTTGTAAATCAATGGATAAAAGCACTAATCTCCATGCTTAAAAATACTCCATCAAAGCCCATATTTAAATAAGTGAATTACTACTTCATTTAGTCTTAGCTTGAAAGAAAAGAAGAGTTGCTGGTGTTTTTCTCTGTTGAGACAGAGGTGTCATTCTATCACCTAATCAATAAACAAAAACACAACAACGCCACACCTGCTAGATGCAAAGCATGCTGGGAATAAGCTCATTTGTTCTCTGTAATTTAAGTAGAACTGCAAGGGAGAATAGCTCTATAGCAAATATAGATCTGCAGACGATCTGCAGAGGGAGGGAGGATCTGGCTGTGGAGCAGTAAAGACTAGTTGCACTTAGCTGTGCTCAGTTACAAAGATGTTGACATATGATTGAGTGTTTACAATTGCAAAGCACCCCATCATGTGTCAATATATCTTAAAGGTGCTCTAAGCGATGTTGGGTAATGTCACTTCTATTGATGTTCAAACAAAACGGAGAGCTAGCTCGCTACTCCCTCCCCCTCCCTCCCGTGCAATTGAAACTCTCCTAAACGCGCATCTCGTCGGTGATTGGCTGGAACAGTTTGTTATGATTTTATGGTCCAGGCTGGACCAGATTGTTTTAGTTGTCGTTTTTGTAGCCTGGACTGTCCACAGAGACCACATTGTTTTAGGTGTATTCAGGGCACAGACAGCTAGCGGATGGTGAGGTGATGTTTGCTGTATGTGACAAAAAATATTTTAGCTTAGAAACCTCACTTGTAACATCGCTTAGAGTGCCTTTAAATGCTCCTGACTACTGCTAAGAGGTTGGTGATACCAGTTTGCAGTAGGGTTGCCACATTTGATTTGTGAAAATCCGGGACATTCATTGCCAACCCCCCCCCCCCCCCCCCCATTACTGGTTTTAAAAAATAACTTATTAACAAATGCCGCAAATGTTATACTGTTTAACTATAAACGGTTCTTATAATGCCCTTTTTACCTGCTCTTTTAAATAAGGCTAATCCATAAAACATTAACAATAGGCTACTATGCATAATATTAAGTTGTTCCCACTCTGAAATTTTCACCCTGTCGGCGTTATAGCCTACTTTGTATCTCTTTTTCTTCGCAGCTGGCCCTGACTTTGATTGTAGGCCTATAGCCTATTCTCCTCCGTCTCGCCCCCCATTTTATCAAACCAAATCAAACCGTAATTTCTTAAAAGGCTACCCTCTCCAATCTGTTGCCTACCCGCACGCACTCACTCTCTTGGACATGCTGCACGGGGCCGGTAGTTGCAGGTGATGCTGATGGTTAAGGTAAACTTTCGTTTAGCAGGTCTGCATTACAACCAATCAAATAAGCGCATCCTTGCCTCCGACAGCTGGATACAATCAAGATAACTTAAGAAAAATAGTAGGATTGCAGGAGCGGAACATAGGTTTTATTGAAAGTGAAACTAGGGAATAAAAACAGGGACATTTGGTGTCCCGGGAAAGATTATCAATTTTCCGGGACAGACATTAAAAAAGAGAACAATCCCTGGAAAACCAGAACGTGTGGTAACCCTAGTTTGCAGTCATGTCTCACTCTTGATTTCAGAGACAACAGAGAATGGTTTGCAGCTTGTCTGGAGGGTCCAGACAGGGTTATATCCTTAAGCTCATGAAAGCCATGTAAAGGCGTTTGGGAGCGTTGAGAAAAAACAGTTTGCTGGAAAAAGGTGCAGGAGCGTGAAATCAGTGGGCTGCATATATGAGTGTGTGTGTGTGTGTATGTGTGTGTATATATATGTGTGTGTGTGTGTGTGCTTGTGTGTGTGTGTTTAAGTGAGGCTTTCTTACCCTCCTCATTACCTTTCATTTTTGCATTTACCTTTCAAGATGCATTTTCAAAATGCCCCAGTAATTACAGTATGTTACACACATGTAGTCTTTTTACGACCTTCCCAAATGACAACAGATGCTCATTGTGTGGTACAGATGCCCACACTTTAAAAAAAAGTACAATAGCAGCAACTCCATAAATAACAACAGCAGCATCAAAAAAGACGTCTTTTTTTTATGCACGGTACCGATACACAACATGAGGATATTGCAGGCAGTACATTCGGTGTGGGGTGGAGAATTGGCCATGAAAAATGCATGCGCTACCCATTAACCTGCAAATGCTGTTCCAGTGTCTCGGAGCCCAAGCAGTGCACATACGTACAGCTCAACTCCCCTGCAGGGCCATGTTCATTAGGCTCACCTCACGTTGTTCCAGAGGCTGCCGGCCGGCTGGCTCACGGATGAGGACATGGCCATGTGTTCCCCCTCGTGGCTTAGGAGAATGAATGAATGCCCTGTATGTGTCTGCATACCGTGGCATACTTAGAGAAAGGCATGCTTTGTTTAAAGTGATTGTATGGAAGTCTGTTATTAGAAAAAAATCATTTACCACTGATATGATGAATAATTTTTGCACATTTTGTACGTCTCTTACATCAAAGAACCATGGATGCAGTAGCAAGTGTTGTTGTTGACACAACATTTGTCAGTCTGGTTAAGAACTATGTGAGAATAAAAATATTGTATTTACCTATAAATAATAGCCAATGAGAAAGACTGAAAAGGTTTATGCGACGTCTTGCCTCAGTGCACTGATGCATTGAGAACTCCGAGAACTTAGATTCTTTCAGATAATAATATTGTTGAATAAAAGGCATATTTTATGGTTTTGAAAAAGTACAGCTTTGCTGCCCTAATTCTTGAGGAAGAAAACTGAACATTTCCTTTTAGAAGTGATGCAGGAAGGTCAGCTAGGGTAAGTCTACCAACTTTAACAAAGATTTCCTGCTTGATTTGCAGTAATCTCTTTCAGGGATGACTTCATTATGGCTGTGTCAAAGGGATTTTTCACCTCTTGTTCACTCTCTCCTGGGTGAACTTTGACCTCAAAATGGTAAAAAGGCTTCAAACAAATCCTCCCTGAGCACCCACTTGGCTTCCCTCGACTTACCTAACCCTCGTCTGAGCATGTGCAAAATCTTTCCAGAATCTTAATACCTCTGAGATGTCACACATTTTCTCTCTCATTTCTCAATGTCTCTCCTATCCCTTTTGCATCTCTCTCTCTCTCTGTTTCTCTATCTTGCTTTCTTTCTCTCCCGCAGTCACTCTCTGATATCTCATCTTTCCCTATCTCCATCTCTCTCTCTCTCTCTGTCTCTCTCAAATTCAAATTCAAAAGGTGATTTTATTGGCATGACAAATAATTAGACATTTGTATTGCCGAAGCAATTGTTACATAAACATATCAGGACATAAGCAATTACACAGGCATGGAGTACATAAACAAAGTTAATTGTGAGTTTTTCCCTTGTGTGTGTGTGTGTCTGTGTGTATGTGTCTGAGTTTGAAATATATTCTCACATACATGAATTACTAAGTGTCTCTCAGTTGGGTTGGTAGGCAACAAACTTACAAACAGATACAATAAATCAGAGCACAATCAGCACATATACAAAATGGACTGTGCAAAAACTTCAGGTATCTCTCTCTCTCTCTCTCTCTCTCTCTGTGTCAAAAGGGCATCCTTTCACCTGGAGTACCTTCTGTAGATCAGACCTTGACCTCCGGGCTGGCTAATCCAGCTGGAGCTGCAGGGCAAGGATTCCCCACACGAAGCTCTCCAGAATGGGAAGTATTAGACCTGTCGCTAATCACAGCTATTTCAGAGCCTTCCAGCTTTAGTGTGGAGGGTGAGTAATGACACACACAAACACACAGACACACACACACATGAACACACAAACTCAAAGCATGGGTATATACAGCTACATAAACGCAAATACGCACACACATAAGGAGCATGTATGCACACATTAAACCGACACCGAGAGATATCAAACATGTGGGTAAAAACTGAGCTGTTAGTTTTGAGAGAGAGAGAGAGAGAGAGAGAGAGAGAGAGAAGCCTTCACAGAAGATCAAAAGTGCTGATAAGAGATGAGCTGTTGGTTTGGACGGTTTATTTTTAAACTAATATTTTATTCTATTCCACTGACTTGTTTCATGCTAGAAATAAGAGGCAGTGAAGTGGCTGTTCATGAATGTAAAATTCCACTTGCTGTCTAGTTGTCTCTGTCTCTTTACCTCAGCACTTCTCTGTACCACTTTCTCTTCTTTCATCTGTTGTTTTTTCACTATATTTTCCTCTATCTATCTATCTATCTATCTATCTATCTATCTAGATCTCAGCATAGTGTGGTGTTACTTTATGTGGGCTTATTAGACACTCCCTACAATCTGTCGGTCTGATGCCAGACACTCTCTTCCTCTCTCCACTTTCATATGCAGCCTTTCATCTATAAATATCCCTCCTCAGCTGGTGTGTGTGTGTGTTTGTGTCTGTGTTAGAGAGAGAGTCTGTTTCTTGTGGATCTATGCCTTTGTGTGAGTATCTGTGGTGGTGTGGTGTGTGTGTGACGAGAAAGAGAGATGGTGAGCGAAAAAGAAGGTTTGAGATACCCATTCCAATAACTGCCGAAGATTCTTGTCCTACTTTTCTCAAAACGAAAAGATCACATTCCATAGGAAGATAAAAAAAAAAACTGCAGCCCCGTACAGTCCATGGAACTGCAGGCCATTATGACAGCGATATCAGACATCTGGACCAAATGTCCACAGCTTAGATGGCGGGCTCTTTGCTAATATTGATGGCAAACCTGAAGACCTCTGTCATAACTGTCTTTTAGAGATAAGGCTTAGATAAGGGAAGCCTGAGGCACCTCTCTGCTCTCACCATCTGGTAAGGGCAGAGTTGTTCAAACACCGGCAGCAGTCAACGAGGATCTAATCCACTGGGCATCACCTAGAGGTTTGCCATGTCAGATGTCCTGTGTTTCGAGATTTTGACCACACTGAGAAATATCAAGTCAAGTCAATTTTATTATCCCACAGGGGGAAATTAACTTGCAACCAGGTATTAAGAAACACACAACACAGATAGACAAGGACCAGTACATGAAATAAAATTACAGTGCACAATCACTACATGGAGAGGCCAAGATAAGCAATAGTCCAAAAGTGAAGTGTGCAAAGAAGAAGAAGGTTGAAAAAGTGACATCATTTGAGCAAATTCAGCATGTTAATGGCAGTACATACAAAGGAGAGTTGGTAGCGTTTAGTCCTATGAGCGGGAACTCTATACCTTCTGCCTGAAGGTAGAAGCACAAACTCTCTAGGGGTTGGTCATCATAGTCCAAAATGGCCAGAGCCTTCCTAAGGACATGACGGTCAAATAAGTCATGGAGTGGAGACTGATTTACCTATAACCTTTAACTATAACTGAACTGAACCTATAACTGAAGTGTGTGATCAACAGTCAAGCCTCAGTTCATGAGGCTTGACTGTTGATTTATATATTTATATTTATCACCCGGAGAGAAGAAATACTCTTTTCTTATTGGCTGGCGGGGTGGCTTTTAATTCTGAATAACGGGACACCTATGAAGTAGATCTGGTAAAAAAAAGTTTAATCGCTGTTCCATATCAATGCTTATGAATGGTAACTATAACAACGATAGTAGGACGACGGTTGAGCCTGGAGGCAGGCTTTGCAACGATGGAATCAACTGTAAACAAGCTAACTGTCCATGCTATCGCTGTTTATAGGGCCAACGAAAGTTGTACAACAAGCTGAACTAGTGAGCTTCTTTTAAACGAAACCGTGTGTTTCCTTTGCTTTACAGTGGCAACCGGGTGATAAGCGGGATAACGGCCTTCGAGGTGTGTCCAGTTGTACGGAATTCCGCTGCGCGTCGGGGAGTTCTTTGCCCCTCGCCCTCGTCCATTAATTCCATATAACAGGACACCTCGGCGGCCATTATCCCGTACATATATAGTTGTGATGAAAGTGAGGAGTGAATACTGACAGGGAGGCTACACCAGGAACATAACTGAGGTGTTCCATTTGCACAGCGCCTGCTTCAATGTAGCAAAGAGAGAGAACAGTGACCCCACCTGTCCTCGAACTTGGGCCTTTGGTGTCCCAAACCTGCTGCTTGACCGCAACGCCAAAGAGCTAGGCTCGTTGGTACTGCAGTCAGAATGCATACTCTACTTAAGTGATGGGCACTCCATCACATGCAACAATTAGCTTCCACTATAATCAATGAAACTGGCTACACTAGACGTAGCGACGCAAATATAAAAAAAAAATGGTAACACTTTACTTGACGGGTGAGTCTTCCACATTCATGAAAGGTTTGGTATGAATGTTGAGTCATGTCTCATGAAACAGTCATGGATGCTTTATGTGCAGTTTATGACAGCTGCTATGAATGTGTTATGAACTCACCCGTCAAGTAAAGTGTTACCAAAAAAATAGACTAGTCTTGTAAAACTATTTTTATGCTACGTCAACAGAGTCTTACAGTTGTACACCTGGTGTTGCCCAGGCGTTAGGCTTTAGGGTGGGGTGGTAGGGGCTGTTAGGCTTTAGGGTGGGGTGGTAGGGGCTGTTAGGCTTTAGGGTGGGGTGGTAGGCTAGTGTAAGGTCAGTTAGGTGTGAGAGAGATCAGTTATTAGTTTGTTGATACATACAATTTCCCCTTTACTTTTGAGGTTAATGGCTTGAGCCATGTCTTTGGAGGAAATAAATGTGAAACTGTTTCTAGAAAATCTAATGTCATCCTTGTGTGTTTTTGTTGGTTTTCTTGATTCAGTTCTACCATGATGACCTCAGTACATACTAGACAAGACAATTTGCCATTTATTGACATACAGTGCAGAGAAGAACGTTGGACAGCTAACCAGGAGCTAACCAGACACATTGGTTATCCAAGTATTACAAATTCCAAGTATTACAATGATTATTAACAATATATCAACTGATGTGACAGCATAAATCACAAACTGTTCAAATGTTAAAAGGCTTAAGGGACTCAGAGGTTGTTCATGAGATTATGATGGGCTGTTCCATCTTTGTTTGTGATCTGGTGCTCCTCCCTCTCTCAGCAGGTGTACAGCCTCTCTGTATTTGAACAGGAATGAAGAGAAGATCTTCCCTATTAACACAGATAGGGTGTTTCATGGTGTGTGGGTTTTGGGTTTCACGTCTGGCATGGAAAGGGCAAAGAGTTTATCTGGTAGGAGGTAGATGTGTGTTGCTATCACCAAAAGAGCCTGTGCAGTTCAGTTCTTAGTACTGCTTATGGTGATGACCTGGTCAAAAGCATTAAGTATTTAATACTCATTCATCCTAGTTTGTATTTTTAATCTTTTAAGAGATTTGTTAATGCACTTTAATACACATGTCTGACCTCATGGTCTACCTATGGGTCTTGCTTTGGAAAATGTCTCCTTCCCATCTGACAGTTATTAGTGATCATGTTTGTCATTAGTGAACGTGCGTGTCAAAAACACTTTTGGAGGAGGTGTAATTTGTATGCAGTGACCACAGAAATCAGCTACTGAGCAGTTTTCTGGCTAATCCAGATAAATATACTGTATACGTTAGAGTGCTTTTCCAAACACTCAGTGGATTGCATAGGGGCTTTAAGAGATCACATTTGACCGGAGCACCATTAGAGAGCCATGGGATATTATTGAGATGTCGGCATGAAGTTACAGTTAAAAATCAAGTATGGAGGAGATGACCTTCGGAGAGTGGCTTGACTGAGGAAAGTGTAGATTGGATGCAGTGTTTGTGAGAAGGCAGTCAAGGCACTAAGGATATTACAGTAAAGCAACACAGTGTTATTTTACCTTAAAGGAGAAATCCGGAATCCAGAGTTTTCACATAGATCTCCGTTTCTCGAGGTCACCGAGTACTGTCGGTATGAAAAAACCCGGAAAACAATCGGTTTTACCTAGCTCAAGTTGCTACAGCCAGCAGCTAACTTTTTGTGAGATGGCACTAAGGATATTAAAGCAGCACAATGTAGTTATTTTAAAGAGGACATATTTTGCCCATTTTAAACAGTCTCTTGAGGTCTTAATGAAACACCTGTGTCATCATATTTTAGTCAACATAACAAGAAGATGAAGGACCACAACACCTTTTTCAACCCTGTCTAAAGAGCCCTGTTCAGAGTAGCCTGTTCTTTTACAAACACAAGCATATTGTATGATGGCTTGCATAATGCACAATTTGCTTCAACATGTTGTATAGGTCTCATGCCTGTGTGAAAAAATTTAACTTTTGCACCATTGTGTCATGAGCAGGCACTTGGTCCAGATAGATAAGATTGGGGTGGTGAGATTATTCAACACACAGACTTGACGTCACTTGCACATCACGGGCTCTATTTTGCACACCAGCGCAATTGACTTTGTATACTCGTGCTTTTGTCTTTCCTATTTTGCGCATATTGGAATTTTCCCTCCACAGGTACATGTGGACGGGGCCCACGGGGGCATTTCAGCGAAAAGAGGGGGCGTGTTCCGGCGCAAACGGTCCCTGTTGATATTTTGCAGTTTCAGAAAACAATTCCACCACAGACCAGGAACCTCCTGGTCTAAAGTCAGTGGCGCAAATTCAGATGCTATTTTAAGGACGCATGCATGGCCACAGGCCTGCAGAAATGAATGCTATGCACACCGATCTACAGACACCCTGTGCACAGATTGAAACATTCAAAGCCTTGATAATATTTGTCTGTTTCCTGGCTTTGTTCGTGCATAAGTAGCCTATATAGTACATCTACATGCAATATCTTTACAACAACAACGCCTAATTACGAATATTAATTTGGACAACTTTATACAGCCCTATAAAGGCTAAAGTTACCTTTAGTTTTGTTCCAATTTACCGTTGTGTATGGCTTTTACTCCAGCTGCGCTAAGGTTTTGACAAGCACCACAAATTTGCCTACCTTGTAGCCCATCTAAAATAACTCCAAAACAACTATGTTCCCTCCATCCTTTCGTTGTTTTCAAAAAACGTTTTATATCCATGATGGCCTTGAAGTCTTGAGTTTGTGAATTCGCTTAAATAAGCTTATTGTGTGCTGTTAACCAGCAACCATAGACAGTAAAATAAAGCAGCAAGTAGCCTTCGCTACAATTTCTGTAGTTGCTGCGTCCATTTATTGTTATTCTCTCTCCTGCTCAAACAAAAGTTGTGCGTGCATTAAGTTGATGATAACGTGTTTACAAACTCTACTTTACATAAAATAAATATTGTAAATAGCCCACTGTCATGCAGTTAATGGGATACTGTGCAGAGTTGGAAAGTTAGGTCAACTTGGAAAGCGTTTCTAGTTGCCTGTTGGTAAGGTACAGCCGTAGCTTACACCTGCAGGAGCGCTTGCTTGGGCGCCTGTGTTGCGAACACATGCAAACTGTTCACAACTGACTATAGCACTGTGAACCGTTCCTGGTTGAGCCTGCAAATCCGCCATCATAATAGCAATCCGCTATGGAACAAGCGTGCCTGTTGTTAAAGGGAATGTGAGATGACGCTCTGATTGGTTTATTGCACGTTACGCCCAAACCACACCCATGAATAATGTAGCTGCTACAGACCACCCCATTTTAGATTTGCGTCGGGCGCAACAGTCAATATTCCGCTGGTAAAATAGAGACAGCGCCCAAGATCTGCCCACAAAGCGATTTGCGCGAAGTCAATTGCGTTAAAGTGCAAGATATAGCCCCACATGTTTTCAGACTTATGCAGCCAAAACAATTACCTTGTGCTATTTAGATATTTTTGCATTGGTAGCCAGTATAAGTATAAGTGAGTATATATACTCTTTTGATCCCGTGAGGGAAATTTGGTCTCTGCATTTATCCCAATCCGTGAATTAGTGAAACACACTCGGCACACAGTGAACACACAGTGAGGTGAAGCACACACTAATCCCGGCGCAGTGAGCTGCCTGCAACAGCGATGCTCGGGGAGCAGTGAAGGGGTTAGGTGCCCTGCTCAAGGGCACTTCAGCCGTGCCTACTGGTCGGGGTTCGAACCGGCAACCCTCTGGTTGCAAGTCTGAAGCGCTAACCAGTAGGCCACGGCTGCCCCTGCACCCACGGCAGCCACCACTCGATATATCCCAATACATGCTTTAAATGGCTGAAATTGATGTCCCCTTTTAAATGATGGCTTTGCCTCACTCATTTTACTGCTACACTGATTTGCAATACAAAGAAGAGTGTGTCTTGCGCCCAGAATGCCTGGTTATGCACTATGTGGCGTTGTTATTGTGGGTAGCCTCATGAGCCTTAGCGCTAAATACTGTCAGTATGTTGAAGACTTTGACTTTGAGAATGGATTCCTACATTGTGTTACTTAAACAACATGCATGATGAAGGTTATAGAGATTGTCTTTGGAAGTTATATTTAGATCTTTGGTGGTAATACTGTTTGGTTGTTATACTAAAGGTGAGCTGGCCTGCGTTGTTGCTGCTTGTTATGTTGACAGACTAGCATATTAAGCCTCTTAATCTCATACACTGTTGAGATTAGAAAAGTGGATTAGAAGCGAATCAGCCAAAGAGTAGCGGTGATGGTAAACACAGACACAGCTGAACATGGAGAGTGACCTTGGTCGGGTTGGAAGGGAGCTATAACAAGCCCCCCTTCCCTCCTCAGACTGTATATGCTGCTGCTGTTATGTGGCCATCATCCACTTGGCCAGCTTCCTTTAGCAGTGACAGCCCTTAAGGGGCCATTATGGAACACTGAGGAGGAGGAGGGGGATGGGGGTGGGCTAGCAGATGAAGTTTAATAGGAAGGGACATTGTGGAGGTCCCTTTATGCTGCAACGATCAGTGTGTGTGTGTGTGCGTGTGTGTCTGTGTGCGTGTGTGTCTGTGTGTGTATGAATGTGTGTGTGTGTGTGTGTGGTAGGGTGTAATAGGGGGGGGGGGGGCATGGCTGCTTCAAAGACCCCTCTCTGTGCGAGGTGCTGGAGTGGCTCAGTGCCACAGAAAGGCCTGGTGGTCCCTGAGATAACATTTACCCGACCCTGACATTGCCTCTGCCCACTCAAGCCAACACTGCACTGCCTGAGGGGGGCTCCGTGCATTTGTGTGTGTGTGTGTGTCTTTGTGTGTGATGCTGGCAGGGAGGCACAGGGAACCACACAGAGAAGGATGATCTGAAGGACAGACTGGAGGAGAGGAGTAAATAAAACCTAAAGAAGAGGAAATTAACCCTCTCAGTGAAGAAGATCCCCTCCAACCACTTGTCCTTGCTCTGACTTCCGTTATGACATTTACCAGCATGTTGTTGAAAACAGCCAGTAGTAACTGGGAGCTATTTTCCCTAAATTTGAACATACATTCATTTGACTTATTGAGCCAAACTCTTAATCTTTCTCTCTCTCCATCTTTCTCTTTTCTTTCTCTCTCTTTCGCTCTCGCTCTCTCTCTCATCCCTAAGTATTTCTTCTCTGGATTGAAATGCAGTTTCCCTCTCCTCAGATCTGTGCTCTGAGGCTGTCAGCCCATCTCAAGTTGTGATGGAGTGTGAACCCAAGGGCATGCACCGTTTTCCTCCTCTATACATCACTGGAGGCTCCGCATCACGAGCCATTTTCATGCTTTCTCTACACCGCACAACACACACACACACGCACACACACACACATTTTAGATACTTTATTCAATTCCACATTACAAGTAAATTTTCATTAGGAATCAAATGTTTTAAATGATCAAACAGATTAAACCATATCAGCACATTGTTATGTATGACAATACAATCTCAGGGGTACAGAAAACTTTTCCAAATAAACATGCTTCCTATAATGGCTGAAATTGAGCAGTACTTTACCAACTGTTTGGCTCTTGTTTTCAACAAAGTCCCTGGGTCACCAGCCTGTGTACATGCCCTAGACTACCAAACACCAGCACAATAAGCTGGCACACACACACACACACAGAAACAAACAAACAAACTACTCACACACACATGTACACACAGAAGCACCACATACTGTACACACACATGTGCGCATGCACACACACACATACAAACAATTAAATGTGTACAGTTTTTATTCTGAGAAACTTACAGGAAATACTGAGTGGGCAAATCCATCACAAGCTGTTTGTGCAATCTCGATGCAGCACTGTTTTTACATGGTTTTGAGCTCTTGTAGCAAAAGGATGAGAGAAAAAAAACATGCTAAAATACATGCTCTTAGATTATGTGTGAGTGTGTGTGTGTGTGTGTGAGTGCATGTGTGTGTGTGCGTATGTGTTGGATATTTGAATATCTCAGAAGCCACACTCTGAGATATATTAATGTATAAATGTTTTATTCCCTCAGCCAGGCAGAGTGGAGCGTGCGAGGGAGTGATTTGGAACTGGGCCATTCATTAGAGACCGGAGGAGTGTCTGAACCACTCATCCTATTTCTCTTCTCTGCTTGCCACTCAGCGCAGATGAGAGCCTGATTAGAGATTGATGAAGAGTCTGACTGATAGTTATGCAGGAGGAAACACAAAGAACCCTTTACGCAGGCATAGAGATATCGTTAATACAGCCATCTATACGAGAATTTACCATGACGTCACAATAACAATATACATTCTTCCGGGTGGCAAAAGCTGAAGCATTCTCCATTGGCACTACTAGTAAACAAACCCTTCCATGTCATTTGACTAGGGCAGAGCGATCAAGAAAACAGAGTAAATGGCTTGAATGAATGATTTTCGTCTTGCGGGGTGCTACGGGACTTCTCATTCATATTCATACGGTTATGGGAAGTCTCATTAATACGCAATGAGTCATACGTGTCTCTAGCCATGCTGCGTCCACTCTACCATAGTTCGAACGAAGTGAAGTGTCAGTCGAAATCAAAGGCGAATGATGAAAATGCTACGTGAGGTAAATTGCTTGGGGAACCCACCGACCCACCGTCGGCCGTAGCCTAGGCCTAAGACATTTCAACAAGTAGCCTAAGTTAATTCAAAAACAGACGTGGTGGAAATTCAGACATAGTTAACATGAGAGACTGGCTGGTTGCATAAAACACCTTGTTCAGGTTCCCTTAAAATCTGATTTAAGGCCCCCTTAAAATAAAATCGGCTGCACAAACACATTTAAGTATTCTACTTCGGTTTTCTTATCATTTTTCCTCAAGTATTTAAGGTTTTCTCCTTTTCTTATCTTATAAGAAATTCCGTTGCATAAACAACCTTAGCCTAAATAACCACATGAGGTTCGGTTCGCCAGGCAAAATGTAAAAAAAAAAACTTTATTTTGGTGCCCTGATGACAGTCAGGATAATATCTAACTACCTAGCTAGTATTGTTCAATTCATGTCTATATATGGCTTTACTGATGAATGGATAAATGTCACCGAAAATTATTAAGGTAAGATAAGATCATAAGCTTGGGTTGCAGACTACGGCAGCAAGCAACAACTATGTCCGTTGAACGTAGGGGAGAACCGCCACAATTGTAACACTTTTTTATTTTTCCAATTCAAAGTCGATTTACACAAAGACGATAGACTTGAGCGATATGAAATTTGACCAGAACAGAGTCGTACATGTCTACTCCATGAAAGTTGAAACAGAATTTAAAAAATATGTTATAGTTTGTCAATAATTTAACTTAACAGCGACATGTACCTTTGTTACAACCTTGACGCAGCCATAAAAAAGTGCGGTACAGTTGTAACAGTATAGCATAATGAATCTAACAGTGCTAAAATCGTGAATCCTATAACATATTTTACCACAAAACACTGCCAGGTTAAACAAAGAGCATCTGTTTTCATATAAAATGAACAAAAAAAGTCGAAATGTATGACTGTTACAGCTAATTTATTGCATTATTGATTAGCCATTGCAGACCATTATGTTACTGTGTTATGCTAGCTCACAATAACCTTTAAATATGCTTATTTTGGCCATATCCACTTGATAAAACCAGTAAATATAGTTAATAAACTGCTTATTTCTTACATGTCTGAAGCATTTGGTCCAACAGTGTGTATAATCCATAACTCGCAATGAGAATGTTCGCGCATGCGCAATAAAATCAGTTCATTTTGAGAGAGACGAAGTCCCGCCCCTTCCGTTTGCCTCCATGGGACCTGTCTTTCAAAACAATTTGAACGGCAGTCTATGGCGAAAAAGAAATTATTTTCTGGTCCCGGTTGACTTGTGCCTTGAATTACCCATATGATGTTTGTCAATTTTAAAGACAAATTTTCATGTAAAGACATTTGCAGTTTGTTTCGTAACTATTGAATTACAACATTGTGAAAGATCGTAATTCCAACGACTACAAACCCATCAGTCGCGCTAGTGACGTTAGCTCATTCACAGCCACACTAGATTGTACAAGCATACCAGCAACATGTCGTAAGGCCATCCTTAAAAATATTTTTGTTTGCAGTAACAGCCAAAAAATAAATAAAAATGGATCGGTAGGTAGGTCAATATTTTTTTTTATCAAGATTCAAAGTAAAAAAAAAAGTACAATTTTGGTCATGGTGATTACGTAGGAATGAATTTACACAAATGTGCATATCGTGACGTAACTGACTGGGTCT
Organism: Alosa sapidissima; assembly: GCF_018492685.1. Classification (NCBI taxonomy): domain Eukaryota; kingdom Metazoa; phylum Chordata; class Actinopteri; order Clupeiformes; family Clupeidae; genus Alosa; species Alosa sapidissima. The sequence goes on from NC_055958.1 coordinate 14,848,881, forward strand.
TCAACCCGTACCTTCAGGCGCACCATTGCAAACCTCATTCTGATGCAGGTTATATAGACCAGCCTTTCTCAAACTTCTTTGACCTGAGGCCCGGTCATGGCAGACTTTGGGGTCATAGGGCTCATCTACATGTACCCAGAAAGAAGGCTACAATAGCTCTTGGCTACGTTATATTGAAATTTGACTATAGGCCTACAATACTCAATGCTATACAGTGTATTATACAGTCTCTGCTCTGTTTCTAAGGAAGTTCCAAAAAACAACGTCGTTCTATTAAGGTTCGTTAAATAAATAAATAGCCTTCCAACAGGTTGAAGCGGAGCTTTGATACCAACGTTATCGATTAGTTTCAGTTTCTCTCACGCAGACGCGCATTGAATGAATGCTCATACCACCACTTAATTGTAGGGCTCCATGTTTAATGACATCGATAGCAGAAACGTTTGTTTTATTTTTTCGTCGATCCGCGGTTTCTTGATCAACTGCGCAGCAAATTATCAAATGAAGCACCGGGCCAAATTTCACTCCGCGGACCAGTATTCTCCATGTTGCGGACCCATATTTTGAGAAATGCTAAATAGACCACAACCAATTTCTATACTCCGACACGGTCACCGTTAGACTACGGGGGGAGAAGGGATGAGAAAAGATCTGGCCACAGTTCTTCCAGAACTTCATGCCAAGTAAAAGCATTATCAGTTTGTGTGAATGAAACGAAGCGTAGGCCATAGTGTGACATGCGTAAAACCAATGGTGTAGAGATGACGCCACAGGGTTTTATTTAAGTGAGCCACGTTTGCATGTAGGCAATTTATATTCACAATACTTGGGCCTACTAAAAGAAATATTATTTTATTGCATTTGTATTGGTTGTTTAGAGTAAAAAAAACAATCGGTCAGTATTAACGCAAGTTTACAACCAGCAAGTCGGTCGGACTAAAAGGGGAAAAAAATAAATATTTGGGTCGGTTCTAAATTGACAGGGTCGGTCGGGTTACGGCAAACGAAAATATTTTTAAGGATGGCCTAATTGGGCTTTCCTTGCCGAAGAAAATACCATGAGTCAGAGGATTAAACACATCAGGTAAGTTGTATTCGTCCATAGACTGTACATTACATACTGTTATAGTGTTAATTTCGTCAGACGAGACGAGAGGAAATATGTTCGTCAACGACCTTTTTTTTTTCATGACTAAGACGAGACAATGACGAGACGGCAGTAATGTCCTGAAACACTGACTAAGACTATCTTAAGATGCATTATTGTTGACGAAAAAAGACGAGACTAAAATGTTTTGCATGAAATAAAAACTAAGATAAAATCTCTCTTCATTTTCGTCTACAAAATGAGAAGACAGAATATCTAGCTGTTATGTTTTCAAAATATTTCGAATGAGTTCATACGCAACAGCTTTCCTGTAGGCTAGTCTACGTGCTGTTGCTGCAACCCTGTGGCTGCAACACAAAACTACATGGAACAAGAACACCCAGAAGTTGAAGCTTCTCTCATACAAATTAACATCCCCCAGAATGTCCATACGAAAATGTGTGATTACGAAAATCATGTAATGTCAACTAATTAACTAGTTAGACTGATGATGCAAAGTTTGCTAGCAAGTAAGGTAATATGGAAAGTTCGCTAGCAAGTTAGCTATGGCTAAGATGGAGAGTCTGTTTGGGGAATGTGTTGTGTTTGGGCCCATATCGCCATCTAGCCAGGCGGAGTAAAACATTAATACTTTGGCCTATGACAGTGTTTCTCAAACTTTTTCAGTTTCAGGACCACTTAACTAACCCTAGCTAAAAAAAAAAAAGATTAGACCTACTTCAACAGTAGCCTATAATTAGTCTACACAATAGGCCTACTCACTGAACCACCTTGCTTATTGTCTTTGCACTTTGCTTATTGTGTGGATTCATACTGTATGATTTAAACTGGCATATCTTACATAGACAGTGTTGCAGAACTGTTTTTACATACAAGTTGGTTCAATATTGCAAACAACTCATCTATATTATATTTTACCACGTCTGCTCGCGGACTACTTGGGATAGCTTGCGGACCACCAGTGATCCCCGGACCACACTTTGAGAAACACTGGTCTACGAATATGACAGTGGTCCCATCAAATCTTTTACTGTCTATGGTCAAATCCCAGCCGAGCTATAACTGTAGCTCGACTTACCTGTGCATGTAAACATACTGACTGACAAAAAATCAGAATGAGTAATTATAACAGACGAGTAGCCCTGTGGACACACAATATTGTTGGAAAATTGAGATGTGTGAAACACTATTTGACTCAAATGGTAATCAGAAATAATTTGTTATAAAAAAAAGACTAAAATGTGTTGACTAAAACTGACTAAGACTACTGTAAGATACCTTTAGTTTTCTTTTGACTAAAACTAGACTAAAATGACGAGACTTTTAGTCGAATAAAACTTGACTAACAAAAATGATATTTGAATGACTAAATATGACAAAGACTAAAAAGGACATTTTGTCATATCTAGATTGTGCTAATATTAAATATTAAATTGTACTATGTGTTTCGTGCAGTGACGTGATCCTTTTAAATATATTTTTTTATATTTTCCCGTGATGTGGTAGTGATATAGTGACTTTGCACTTTGAAAATTTGGTTAGTAATTTGTTCGCCTCTCAATTGTTCACAAGTTGTCTATCTCTTATTTATTTTTTTCCACACTCACACTCATACACACTCTATCTCTTTCGCTCCGTAACCTGACACTTGGTAAGTTATTTTACTCACAGCATGATGCCACAACAATACATTTCACCAGTGTCAGTTCCACTTAACTCAGACTGTTTCTTTTCTCCCAAAACGGCTGGACAATGATACAAATTAATGTCTCACTCACACTTTTAACGATCTTTCGTTAAATTCCCAGTTGACCAAGTCAACAAAAAAACATAGGTGGAAACCCTATCCCACTTTTCAAATACTGCACAACCAAAACACCCCACTCTGGTGATTTCGTCTCCTTTCCGTATCACTGTAGCACTAAGTTTAGTCCTAGGCCATTAAACTAAACAAAGACCGTTGAGAAACAACCACACAGTTCACTCAGCAAAATAATGACTCCTGTTTTCTCATTGGCACATTGGACCAAAAAATAATTGTTATCTCTCCGTTAACTCCCGTTCATATTTTTTTGAAAGATGTAGAAGGGCGTGACTTCGGCTCTCTATTCGTTTGTGTCTCATGACGTCACTGTAGCTTTACGCCGCCATCTTTACGACCGATTTGGGCAGCTCAGCCGCCCAGTGGTCGGTCACACAACAGCTGACCGTCTGACAGCTAACAGCTGATAACCCACCACAAACTGCTCCCATAAAGTCACAAGCGCCTCGTTTCCCTTCCCTTCATGTTCTTTCAATGAGTATAAACCATGGAGTGTATAAAATACGTATAAACACATCTTACGTAAGATGTGGCCTTTGGGACAGGCCAAAGTGCAGACAGTCACTGAATACTAATGTGATGCTTCGATCATGTTTAAAGTAAATGGCTGTTGAAAACTTGCAATACAAAAAAATGTTGCCTCAATGTTGAATTTATTGTGATCGTAACATGAAGAAATCCATGAGCTCATAACTTAGACCAACCTTTCACGGCTTTGTATTTGTTGGGGGTGAGGGGAGGTTTGGCAACCGCCCCGGCCGTTTTCAGGCGGTTGCACACCCTCCCCTCTGTGGACCTGCCTCTGAGCACCTCAGACCCCCACACTGCCACCGCCAGGTCCTTGCAGAAGCGGGAGTCTGACTTTGAGGCCTTGAGCCAGTCCCAGACTCCCGCTTCGAGCAAGACCCCTGCACCAATATTAACCTGGAAAGACATTAGGTCTGAGTGAACGTCTTTGATCATTATGTCACAGATAGGGATGAGAATTGAAAGCAGGTTCATGTTGAATTGAAAATGGAATATGAATAATTGAAATCGTATCAATTCCCATCACTAGCTAGTGGTACAAGGAGTCAGTGTACAGGTTGTGTAACGGCAAAAATGTGTTGTCCCCTGGAAATATCAATTTTGAAACAACTGACAGTATTTTTTTGACAACCATTATTGCACAGACTACTTTAAGTTGGATAACAGTTTCAAGTGAATTTGATTTGAATGTACCTTGCCATCCTCTGCAGCTGGGGGCAGAGCCTCCGATGGCTGAGGGGCATGTGGCCGAGGAGTAGGACGTGGTGTTGAGGCTGTGGAGGATAATGAAAATAAATACAGCTTTTAGGCCGATTCACATTATTCCTTCAATTCTAATTGGTCTATACAGTCAAAAATGAGAGGGGCATTATCAGCCAGAGCATCTCTGACTGTTAATCAGTATGCAATCAACATTATGAACTTGAGTGCTGTATTGGGTATTTCTGCACTTTTGTGTTTGTCTTTATCCAATACGTTTTCACTCACCCTCACTACCTCCTCCTAAGATTTGAGACGTGCAGGCATGTACGTCCCGAATGGCACTGTACAGCCTGCACGTCTCTTCGTCCTTCTTGGCGAGTTTCCTCTCCAGCTCACTGCACCTAAAAAGAAAATCATGTCAATTTAAACCAACCCAAACCAATTGCTACCATTTCTCAGAAAGTTGTGGTTGGATATGAAAAATATGTTTGTACCTCTGCCGAAGGCGTGCATTTTCCAGTTTTAAGGCTTTATTGGCCTTAAGAGCCTCCTCGTATCTATCTGAAAACTGAATGTAAAAGGTCTATTGTAATTGCAATTACTTTAAGGACAAGTTATTTTTAATGCTATAAGGGTATGAAAAAGTTGATTCTACATAAAGTTGATTCTAGTAACTGCTTTCAAAGCCCACTTTCTACATGCAGATTTCCTTACCTCATCCTCCAGGGTGACCAAAACATCCTATAAACAAAAAAAAATAGCACAATAAATAAAGGTGAAATTAATTTGAGAGCCAATAAAGACTATGAATTCGATGAGTGTAGGCGTGACAGTTAGTTGAATGCACAATACCCCCCCCCCAAAAAAAAACAAAAACACAGGTACACACACACACAATCTTACCATAGACGGTGTTGATTGGGAGGTCTATTGTAATTACAATTGGTACAAGTACAAGTAATAAGTTATTTTTAATGCTATAAATGTATTACCTCATCCTCCGAGGTGACCAAAAAATCCTATAAACAAAAAAATAGTACGATAAATCAAGGTGAAATTAATTTGAGAGACAATTAAGACAACATACAGTACACACAAGGAATCTTACCACAGTCGTAGATGTGTGTGGCTGTGCTTCTGCAGGGGGGAAGCACCTTTTTTTAAATGGAGATGTGGTGTCCCTGACCTGTGGACACATAGGCTTGATTAGTACACAGAGGCCAATTATATTAAATTACATTACACTTAGCTGACACTTTAGCAACTTGTCAGTCATTACAGGGTATTGGTTGCAACATACAGTACACACAAGGAATCTTACCACAGTCGTAGATGTGTGTGGCTGTGCTTCTGCAGGGGGGAAGCTCTTTTTTTTTAAAGTAGAGGCGGTGTCCCTGACCTGTGGACACATAGTCTTGATTAGTACACAGAGGCCAATTATATTACATTACATTACATTACACTTAGCTGACACTTTAGCAACTTGTCAGTCATTACAGGGTATTGGTTGCAACATACAGTACACACACAAGGAATCTTACCACAGTCGTAGATGTGTGTGGCTGTGCTTCTGCAGGGGGGAAGCTCTTTTTTTTAAAAGTAGAGGTGGTGTCCCTGACCTGTGGACACATAGGCTTGATTAGTACAAAGAGGCCAATTCTATTACATTACATTACAATTAGCAGACACTAACTAGCTGACATGGTATAACGCGACAAACTGTAGCTCTAGCTATATTGGTCCATTCCTAAAATGGCTTGGATAGCTAGCTGCGCCATTATATTTACGGAACAAAATCTCGGATGAAGTTATGTCCACTATTGTGGACGTTTTGACTGATGTAACGTAGTAGGCTATAGGCCTAGCTTTGATCATTTGTAATTGGCTACAGAAAGACTTTGTTACAGTATTACCAACCAACTTTATTACTCACCAGATATTAGCAGTATCTGGGCTTGGTAGTACGCCCCATTGGTACACAGCACCCACCACGTACTTTTGGGGTTGACTTTGTTGAACACAAAATCTTTGATGGAGGTCGTTGGGACAATTGTCCTATAGTTGTCTTCTAAAAACCTTACATAGGCAAACATTTTGAAAAGATAATGAGCCGAGGTGACGGCACCGGAGTTGTTGCTGTAGCGGAGTTTTAACTGTAACCGTTTCTGATAGAACGTTCAGAATAATAATAGTTTTAGAAGCGCGTGCTTACAGAACTGGAGTTTTGAACGCGTTCGGTCAGTGAACCAAATCAAAAACATTTTAGCCTATTATCACCAATGAAAAATGTTATTGTTATTATTATTAGAGTGCATGAAAATGCAATCTACTGTTATCCGATTTCTTCTTATTATAGTGCATGAAAATGCACTGTTATTCCAAAAGTCCAAACCCATAGACTTTATGGAAGCAATGTAGGCATATTTCCTGTTTAATTTTTTGTATTTCTATCCTAGAAATGACCGCAACTAAGAGTGGGTACAAAAAGTTTTTGGAGCCACAGAGGGGGTCCTCCATCCCCAGGAATTCGAGGTGGAGACAGACAAAAAGGAAGGACTCTACAGACCAGACCAAGGTAGGCCTAAGTGCAGATGACTTTCTGATGACCCTAATTGTGCTGCATTTGAGTAATTGCAATATGACATAGGCTATGTATAAAAATTAGCTACACTCTAAATTTAACTCTAAACACACCTTTTTGGTAACACACTTCACAGTTTGTTTGTATAGGGCCCATAGATAGACCTATGTTTTGGTCTTTGCCTTACTTGTCTTGCTTTACAGGGAAACAGTTCGCAGGGAAACAGTTTGCAAACATGCCCAGAAGACATGGAATTGACTGACGCAGAGGAATTTGAAGAAAATGGCAGTTACTTTGATAATGCTACACCAGAAGTAAGTCCTGTGTACCTGAAAATGCTCCTCAGTCATCTGGTACTGTAGAAATGTAAAGTACGCCTAAATCACTGTTACACTAACTTCAAAAATCCTGAAGACATCATTCACAACATTGGCAAGAGGACATGGAATTAAGTGGCGCCCAGTCAAATGTAGGTTGACTGTACACATATTTGTCCATGTTCTTTTGATATCATTCACATCAATTGAATTGGGCCTAATTGTTATCCACTGATTTTACTGACAGGAATTTGAGGATGATGACAGTCACAATGATGCTAGAACAGAAGTAAGTCCTGTGCATAGATAGGCCTACACAACACTAGTCAGTAGTTGTCATCCAGTCTTATGGCATGGCCAGCCTGTACTGTATGAATGGCATTCTATACTGTAAAGTGTCCTTGGGTACCTTGAAAGGCACTACAAATAAAATTTATTATTACAGTGCATGAAAATGCACTGTACTGTTCTTCCTAGGCTTCTTATTCTTCTGATTCTTATTCTTCTTCTAACGCACTTAATGCAGCTTCAACCGTTTAACGTAGAAACTTCATTCAAACTATGTCACGTAGGTCTTACTTAGGACATGGGTGCTATGTATTTTTCAGCTTTGTAACTTTTATACTTTTTAAACTATTAATTAAAAACTAATCAAAATTTCCCCATTGACTTAACATTATGATTATGACATCACAATACGGCCGTTAAGCAATTAGAATCCTATGGCAGGTGTTTGGGCCACCTGGATCAACTGCCAGTCTCAGGCTTTAAGCATACAAACTGGCCCTATTAAGACTACACATCCTGTTCAACTGCTTCCTCTGCCTAAAACTGTTTCAAAATAAAAGTACTCACTACAATATTTCACTGTTAAACAATTTAACCCTTTAAACTACTGAACTTTTTAACTGTTCAGCCATTGTAACTGTTACTTATCATCAACTATGACTCCTACCCACTGTAGCTAGTTAGCATGGTTAGCATAGTTAGCATGCTAGTTAGCATTTTTAGCAAAACTGCTAAAAATGATTAGCTAAGTTAGCTAAGTAACGTGGTTAGCATAGTTAGCATGCTAGCGTGTTAGCATGCTAGTTAGCATTTTTAGCAAAACTATTAAAAATGATTAGCTAAGTAACGTGGTTAGCATAGTTAGCATGCTAGCATGTTAGCATGCTAGTTAGCATTTTTAGCAAAACTGTTAAAAATGATTAGCTAAGTTAGCTAAGTAACATAGTTAGCATGCTAGCATGCTAATTAGCATTTTTAGCAAAAAAACTTGGTTAACATTATTATCTTTGATAACATAGTAGCATAACTGCTAGCAAACATTAGGGCCATTCCAACTGTCAGTTATCGTCAATTATCTACCTAAATAATTTAACTATTTAAATTATCCACCTATTTAACCGTTCAATCATTCCAACTATATTAAACCTTATCTACCAAGTAAATCATTTACCTATATAAACTATCCACCTATTTAACTGTTCAGTCATGCCAACTATATTAAACCTCATCTACCTAGCAACCAATATAGTTTGTTTTTACTCTGTATGATATTTGACATCATATTTTTTGCATTTTCATGCACTGTATTTCCTTCAGGAAATGCTTTTCTAGTTATTATTATTATTATCATCCATCTTCATACAGGAAAAGTAGGCTATGTTCATTCCCTAGCAAGCTTCTCTATTCAACTGGGGTGCCGGGAACAAAACAAAACATCACAATCTAACCACTTCATTTGAATTAATGGAATGTTATCTACTGTTGACAGGAATTTGAACAAGATGGCAGTTATGACACAGACAATGGCACGACACCAGAAGTAAGTCCCGTATACCTGAAATGCTCTTCGGAGTAAAAAAAAACAAAACAAAAAACAGAGATGTATCAGTTACACTAATCTAACCACTTCATTTGAATTAATGGAATGTTATCTACCGTTGACAGGAATTTGAACAAGATGGCAGTTATGACACAGACAATGACACGACACCAGAAGTAAGTCCCGTATACCTGAAATGCTCTTCAGAGTAAAAAAAAAAAACAGAGATGTATCAGTTACACTAATCTAACCACTTCATTTGAATTAATGGAATGTTATCTACTGTTGACAGGAATTTGAAGAAGATGGCAGTTATGACACAGACTATGACGCGACACCAGAAGTAAGTCCTATCTATCTATCTGTCTGTCGGGCAAATGTGGCCTAATGGTTAGGTTTGAATCCCACCCTTACCTCTCCCTCCACCTCCATCCTTGAGCAAGGCACTTTAAACCACATTGCTCCAGGGACTGTAACTAATACTCTGTAAATAAACAATTGTAAGTTGCTTTGGATAAAAGCATCAACCAAGAGTAATGTTATCTATCTATCTATCTATCTAGGCCAGCAGCAGTGACACCAGCAGTGAGGCAACAAGAGCAGAATTTGAAAAGGATCCATTTCACATCTATGGAAGTTCACCAACATTAGGCAGGCCATTGTGTGACTTTGTTAATATAACAAAAGCTGAGGCTCTCCTGTTGATCCTGTCATTTGCAATGAGGCATTCACTTACTGGAGTTGCTATCGTTGACCTCTTGCAACTTATAAATGTATTATTTGGAATTAATGTACTTAACAGTTCAAAGCACCTATTTCAAAAAGTTTTCGGAAAAATTACAGACATGCTTAATTTTCATTTTAATTGTCCCTTTTGCAATTCGTACATTGGTATTGTAAATTCCAGAAACACTGCAAATTGTCCACAATGTAACAACAAATTTAACACTAAAGATCTCAAGGAGAATTTTTTTTCATTACTGTCCCCCTGGCTCCACAAATGCGCTGCATTCTTGAACAATTGGATCACACCGACATGCTAAATTACAGAAAATTCAGAAACAAAAATGGGTCAATTTCAGATATTTTAGATGGTGAAATGTACAGCAAATTATCAAGCCCTGGTCAAATTCTCCACGACGAACAACATTTTTCCTACATTTTTAACACAGATGGTTGTCCGGTTTTTAATTCATCTCCTTTTTCAATCTGGCCAATCCATATATTAACTAGATGTACCGCATAGCGGTACAAAATATGACCGCCGCTCAGTCCTGTACATCTGTTCCGCGAAAATAAATCACACTTCAATTTGTCTCCATATTTTACTCCATCCCCCACTCTTGAAACTTTTGTGTATGCTTGTTTGGCATGCCTGAGTGTGTGTGTGCGGCTGCACAGAAAGTACCCTACTGGTGCTGAAAAGGTGAATAGATTGTAGAATAGCCAAAGAAGATGTAGAATTGTTATAAAACCTTTAAAATCTCTAAACAATCACAAGTAGGGCAGTTCATCACAGTTCATCCATTGCAACTGGATTGATGAAAGGTCACTTACACCTGTAGGCTACATTGTATTTGGGAAAAGCAAAAGGTATCAGCATAATGTTATTTATTTATTTATTTATTTTTTATATATTTTTAAACAAAAACATCTCTGTCAGTTCCATGCCGTTTTCAACAGCTATCAAAAACAAAGGTCATTTTTGGATGGATGGATTTTTTGTGAATGTTTCTTCTTCTACATAAGATTTTAGTCATCTTTAGTTCATGTAATACTTTATTGTCAATGCACAAACTAAGTAACAGTAGTCTGAAACGTTATTGTTAATGCACAAATTAAGTAACAGTAGCCTAGTCTGAAACGAAATGCTGTTTTACATCTAACCAGTGGTGCAAATAACTGACATGTCCAAATGGGCCTTGATGAAATGCATCGCTAGACTGTTCATACACATTTTAACGGGCCAAAGTTGAAGAGCTTTTGTCCGTTATTGTTCGTGCAAATATAGGCTGATTCATGTTCCCTTGCATTGTTTAACTGAGGTCCATGGCTAGTCTGGCTTTCATCAGACCAAGCTCAATCTTTTAAGAAATCAAAAAATAAATAGCGGGCAGATCAGGCTCCTAGTCCATAGGCACCCGATATTGTTTAATTTTCCGATTGAGATATACACGCTCTGGCTATTCTAAATGCAAAAATGCATCAGGGAGTTATGACAAAACGGTAACTAACAAACTAGATCCTAATAGAAAGCTGTTAGCTTCCCTAAGCTACAGGTAGGATTATAACGTAGGCCTATTTACAACATAAATTGTCAATAGGCTATGCTGGCGACACAAATAAAATCTCCTTTGGAAACCAATGGCTTACGCCTTACAGTATCAAGCGGACTTAAACTGTCATATCGTGGCGAAAAGTTGTAATAACATTCACGCAGCTCCATGAGTCAAGGAAAGCGCGAATGAAGTAGACACTTCTAAATGGGACCCACTACACAGTAGCTTAAGGTGTTTTGCTAAAGCAGCCATAATGAAATGAAGGTGTCATTGTTTGGATACTTCACACACACGTGCTTTTTAATTTCACAGACTACAACTACCAAGCTGTAATCAAAGCACATCGATTCCCCTACCCTGCACGCACTTAAAACAAAATAAACAGGCGTCTCAGTCTCACGCATGTATAGGCAAAACTGTATCAGACCGGTGTAACGTTGGTAAATCTTCCATTGCACAGAATGATTTTGTAGCACGTGCAATAAATGACAGTCGAAAGATACAAACAGTGCTGCTATACATTTGCTTGGTATAACCGCATTTATAGTTTTCTACAAATGCAATAAATCAAATGCCTCCATCACTCAACCAACGCTAACGGTAACATTACCTAGGTCCTTATTGATATTACAAGATTAACGTACCTGCAGTAAAAACCAAGCATGTCCGATAAACATCCTCAGATTTATTTTGGCTTCAAGAAGAAATGGAAATTACACTTCATGTGAACATCGTCCTATCCTTATTAGATGTTCGCTGCGGTAAATTACAGTCCTTGTATGAAGCGTCCATTGTTTTTTCCAACCCACTTTTAACTTCCAACAAAATTACGTCTCACTGCAACGATGCGCCATCTAGTGGACAAACGACTACTTCTCGCCAATACTGAAAATGCAGCCATGATGATGATGATGAATATTTATTTTGGCTTTCTTTTAATCCTACTGATTTTCATTTTTTACCGGGGGGGGGCAAATCACAAATGAGTGATTATGAGCCAGGTTGATGTGGGCCCTTGAGACCAACATACCATAAAAGATTCACAGAGAACTGTGTCTGCCCTACCCTCCTTTCGGGGGGTCCAGTCCAGCGGGGGGGCTGCAGATGAAAACGAAAAATGACGGTTCCATGCTATCCATGTGGGGGTACATGCCCACCAAGTTTTGTGTACCCCGGTCTTTCAGTGTCCCGGGAATCCTTGTTGGTGTACGTCACTAAATGTACACATAAATTATTTTATTGTAAGGCCCCCCATGAACGAAAGTACACAAAACTTGGCATGCATTCAGAGGGTGTCATAATGATCCTACACTTTTAATTTCGTGCAGTTTTGACCTTGTCAGCCAGAGATATTGAGATGAAAACACCTAATTTTTTGCTTTTTAATTTTTAACTAGGTGGCGCTATACATGAAATAAGTGGTAATGGGATGGGTTGACATGCCCCCTTAAGACCAACATACAAAAAAAAGGTGGACCTCCTAGGCCCTACGGTTCTCGAGATATTCACAGAAAACTGTCTCCGGCCACCTACAGGCCAGTTGGTGTATAGTAACATAAATTAATTTATTGTGTGGCCCCCCATGAACGGAATTCCACAAAACTTGGCGTGCATACAGAGGGTGTCATAATGATCCTACACTTCCAATTTCGTGCAGTTTTGACTATGTTAGGTCACAGATACCTTCAATTACACCACCTCATTTTTACTTTTTTGTGTTTAACTAGGTGGCGCTATACATGAAATGAGTGGTTATGGAATGGGTTGACATGGCCCCTTGAGATCAACATACAAAAAAAAACTGGTCCTCCTAAACCCTACGGTTTTCGAGATATTCACAGAAAACTGTGTCTGCCCTACCCTCCTTTCGGGGGGTCCAATTCAGCGGGGGGGCTACAGATCAAAACGAAAAACGATGGTTCCATGCTATCCATGTGGGGTTACATGTCCACCAAGTTTCGTGTACCCCGGTCTTTCAGTGTCCCGGGAATCATTGACGGAAATTTGGGCATGCGAAAAAGAAAAAGAAAAAAAAAAAAAAAAATCTGACTAAACCTATATGACCGCCGCTTCGCTGCGTGGCGGTCATAATAAATGATTTCCACCCAAAGAGAGGGGGGAAAACATGGCACTAGCTGCTCCCTGGTTTGGCAAGGGGCATCCAAAAATGTGCAGTTATATAAATCATTTTGTTGAGGATGCAAAAATTCTATCTGAGAGAGGTGTTAAGTGGATGAAAAAATCTCATGATTGGGTTACCTCCAAAATTATAGACTTGTGTTGCATTGTGGACTCAGTGGCAAGACCTTTAATACAAAACACAACACAGTTCAACTGATATTTTGGGTGCAGTTGGTGTCTACATCCAGGACAGCAGGTATCAGGCCAAATCAAATATCCTTTGTCTGAAGTCAGTCATCCAGAAAGAAAGGAAAAACAAATGCTACATCACATGAAACGCGCCTTAGATGACAATTCAAGCTGCAAGGGAGTTAAAGGCCCATCTCCCTTGATAAATCTTCCACGCTTCATCCCAGATTATATGCACTCTGTGCTGCTGGGTGTGAGTAGACAACTGACAGGGCTGTGGCTGTGTTCTGTTGGACGTTTCTTTTACATAGGTGACCCGACTTCAGTTGCAAAAGTAGATGACAAGTTACTCCAAATTCACCCTCCTACAAACATGCACCGTTTACCAAGATCCATCAAGGAAAGAAAATTTTGGAAAGCGTCTGAATGGCGTAATTGGCTATTGTTTTACTCCCTTCCCTGCTTAAGTGGAATTCTTCCCTCTAGGTTCATTCAACATTTTTCCAAATTAGTCCAGGCAATCTTCATATTACTGAAGTCTAATATTTACCCTCAAGAAATAAATGATGCTGACCTTTTGCTATTAGAATTTGTGTGTGGAGTCCAAGAGCTGTATGGTGAGGAACACATGACCTCAAATGTGCACTCCCTCCTCCATCTGGCTAAGAGTGTGAAGCTGTGGGGTCCTCTTTGGGCCCACAGTGCTTTTGTGTTTGAGTCTGCCAATGGAGAAATTTTAAAACTGGTCCAAGGGACACGAGGTGCAGCCACACAAATTATAGACACATTTATATTAAGAAATACCCTATTAGTTTTTTCAAGAATTCATTCAATTAGAAACGATATTCTGAAATTTTGCCAAGATTTGACATCCTGCCCTAGGCTAAAAGAAGCAGAGGAATTTAATCGCACAACAGTGTTAGGAGAGGGGCGTTTCCACAAACTTAATTGTGAAGAGAGGGGACTCCTCCAGACACTTGGAGAGGTGGAGTCAGTGACCATTTATAAAAGAGCAATATGCCATGGTCTCAGACTAGATAGCCCAGATTATATGAGATGTAAAAAAACAAACAACTCAGTGGTACAATTGGAAAATAATACTTTTGGGGAAATCAATCAAATTTTCACCCACAACAATGAAGTGTATTTCCTAGTGAATCTTTATCATTGTCTGTCTAAAGTTGCCAACACCTCACACATAACAAAAATAAAATTCACAAACCGAAAAAGGGTGGTGTCACCAAATGCAATTACTGCAAAGTGTTTACTTATTAATTTTACTGATGATTTATACATATGTTTATTTCCCAACTGTTTTGAACGAGATTAAACACAGCATATTAACCAATTTTGTAACCAAAAATAACACCTGGATTTAGTTTATTTATGTGTGTGAAATTATTATTGTATATTATTTATATGTATGTGCCTACTGTATGGCCAGTTTATGTATTTGTATTTATTTATGTGTGTGAAATGACACTACATTTCCTGTAACCAATGAGATAAATGGAAATAAATGACACACTATTAGACATTGTGCATTCATTATTACGGTCTGCCAGACTGGTTGTGAGCCGTTGTTGGCTCTGTTGTACAGTAATAGCCATTTGAAATCGCAGACACCAGTTACATGGCAGTCACTAGTTGAAAGCCTAGTTCAACCATGCCAAACTGGTGAGCATGCATGTCTTAATGGTTCTACTGAATCAAACCAGTTACAGCCTACTGGTTTCATCTGTATCGAATTGGTGATAGCTCTATGTAGATCACATACACCAGTTAAATCCTACTGATTGCAACTGTATCGAACTGGTGAGTACTCTTATTCCAGTAGCTCTAATGGCTCTACTGGATCTGAACAGGTGTCAAAAGGTATTCTAACTGGACCAACCAGTAGAATTTTTCGAAAACCATTTGACACCAGTTCAAACCAATAGAGACCAGTTAGAAACCAATAGACACCTGTTCGGACCAGTTCATACCAGTAGATTTCCAACTGGATTTGAACTGGATTTTCCGCTTGGGACATTAAAGGACATTATCCAGATTGATGACAGCTAGCTGTGAGCTAAATGACACTAAAATGAGTGGTAGGCTAGCTTGCTAGCTTAGAACTCACTACATGTAGTAAGAGTAAACTACCACCAAAATCATACACTTGAATTGTTTTTACATAATACTTACATTTCCCATGATTAAATCCTTGGTGGCCAGGTGCCGCACTTTCACGTTTTTGACCCATCCAGCCACAGCATATTGATAGGCAGGGGAGCAGTTGAAACACTTTTTAATTAGGTCTAAACGTAATTTAGCCTACAAACCGATCGTACCACACTGAAAGCTAATATTTGGTCACTATAACCTAGGTTACATCTGTCCTCTGTCAAATTAGGGGTTTGCACGGCGTGTCATCAGATTTGGACGTTGCCATATTGGAGATACTCGCCTCATTAGAAAGCATTAGGCACTGAAGTAAATCCCTAACATCGTCAAGGAAAATGGTTAGTTATTGCTGTGTTTTAGGTTGTACCAATAGGTCAGACTGAGAAAAACATCTGGTGTAGGTATTGACTTCCAAAAGTTATTAAAAAACCAGGGAGAAAGGAGAATAATGCCAGAAGTTATCAGAGGAAGCGGGGCGCTTGTGGTTGAACTTGGTACTTCGTCTCCCTCACCCAACTTATATGGATCTGCGCTGCCAATAAAATGTAATTTCTCGAAACATCGCACATTTTCTTGTGGTCCAAGTCCTGCCCTATATGCCTTTGCATCTTTGACGCATTTTGATGAGCTTTTCTGTTGTTTAGACACGGCTACAATCACGTAAGATATCCAAAGTGCATAATACTCCATTGTACTTCATTCACCGAGTATCGCCAATATGGCCGCACGTGCTGGGTTACCATGGTTACCGGCCAGAATGTGACGTCCGTGCAAACCCCTAATACAAATGCATTTCCAGCTTTGAATAAAACCGTTCAGGAATTATTACAGCAAAAGTGGGACGTGCGTTTCATTCCTCCCTCGACACAGTTGAAACAACATAAGGGGACGAATGAACATAGGCCTAAGACTACAATAATATAAAACGTCCCACAACTTCAGAATTTTACTACATATCATGAATGGTAGGCCTACTCCCAATAGGGGTTATTTTAGATAGATTGTTGCAGGGCTATAGCCTCTTCGTGCATGTCTGATAACTCATTGCATCATCATGAAGCGTGTGCGGTTTTTGAAATATCATGCCTTGTGGATGATTCTGCGATGTTTATAGCTAGAACGGTAAGCTTTCCCATTTATATCATGTTTATATTGTTGGAAATGTCGTTTCACTAGATTTTTACGTGGGTTAGGCCACGGCACATCCAAATAAGTAGGCCTAGGCTTAACGACCCACCGGCCGTCAGTCTCCATGGATAACATGGGAAAACTCGACCCCCTACCTGGTGGGCCCAAATGCATATTCATCTTCCTAAAACGGTTTTTCCATGTCTCACCTCAAACACAGATATTTGTGCATTTAATTAAAGGAGAATTCCGGTGTGATATTGACCTAAAGTGTATTGAAACATGATACCGAGTGTGAACGTATGTCTCATAGCCCATCTCGGCTTGTCCCCTGCACTCCAAAATCTGGCGTTAGTTAGCCGATGCTACCAACAGCTTTTTCAATAGTGGTGCTTCGGCATCGGGCTAGCCATGCAAATAAATCACTGTTTTACACCCATTTACGAGGCTCAATGTATCTCCACACTTCATTGGTAGACTTCCGAGGGCCCTGACATTTAGAACGAGACATTGAGAACTTTGAAAAAGCACTGGTAGTTTACTTACAAGACGATTTATACAGACAGTATCTTCACGAAGTTTAGCGTTTGCAGCCATCTTGAATTTAGTCACGATAAGTCGAGCAACGAGTAAGAATGAACAGGTATGATAAGGGATCAGATTCCAAAAATAATTCAGTGGAAATGCATGGATTCCAGTTGCTGATACTGTTCATTCTTACTCGTTGCTCGATACATGGAGTTACAGCCTGGTCGGGACGATTGAAGCTTGTTTCAATCGTCCCGACACAGACATAGCCTATCACTAGGCCTAGCTTGTTTTGCTTTCCATGTAAACAAGCATGCGATATGAAAGTCTGGGATTGTGGAGAACTAAATGGTCTACTGAATAAGCATGAAGTCGAACCTTTAAATGAAAAATACTCATTAGGCTAACAATCAAAAAATAAGTTTACTTTTGCGCATCAAAACTTGTTTATCGTCTGTAACTCCGTGATACAATGACATAGCAGGAAGATATTTGGCTGATAGAAGGATGTTAACATGCTCTATGTTTTGACCTAAGGACGTTTGTCTATCATCATTAGCCTACACTCGGAGAAAACTGGAATGTTTCATTCGTCCCGTGTTTCAATCGTCCCAGCTCTCCTATTCACCTTATTCCGTGCGCAAACATGGGGGCGCTAGCTTTGCCCACATTGTCTCCGAACTTCCGATTGAGCAGTACATCCATTGCGACACATTGAGATAGCAGAGCTCTATCGAGATGACTGGCATCATATATTATGGGTCATCCTAAAGTTAGGAATGTTTATTTAGGATTTTGGTGACTTAAGACATTTCTGTTATACAGCTTTCCTATCTGAAGTTAGGAAAAAAATGACTTTGGAGCGGCTGTTCTGTAAGTTAGCCTCTCTATCCTCTTCTGCCGTGTTATCCCAATGAAGCTAACTAGACGTAGCTAGCCGACCGGAAGTTTAAAGACAACATGGAATTTAAAAAAATGGGCGGGGCTGAATAAGGTGAATAGGCTACTCTTGAATGCCTTCCACTGTAGCCTACGGGGAGGGGTTATGAACAAGGTAGGCTAGCTAGCCTACTGTATATATCGCGGAAAGCCAATTGGGCAAGCCTGGGGCAGATCATAAGGGACAAAATAAATCTGGGGGTAACAAATAAGGATCGGAGCCTAAAATTGAAATTTTCTCCACATATCTCTCTCTCACACACAGATTCAAATGTGCAGTGTGGGCGGCCATACTGGGCGAGATCGGTCGTAAATATGGTGGCGTTCTATTTGATAGTGACGTAGATGGCACCTATGAATAGAGACTTAGCCTGGAAACCAGACTCTCTGACTTCGCAGAGAGTCTGGCCAGAGACGGTTGATAAAGCGAGACGATTCATAAGAGGGTAAATTCTGGCACGTTATTGTGACGTGGGGTTCGAAGCTGTCACGCCCATTTAGGAGTCTAGCGGGAGGTCCAGTGTCTATGTATTCCTATGGGAGAAATGAACATTTTCACGGAATATGACCAATCCCTTAGCCCTACATTCAGCGATGTAAGTTTTGAACCCATTTTCTAGAAGCCACATGTCTCCCTAACATTCCGACATTGAAATGGTATTTTCCAACGAAACAAATAAAGACAAAAATAGCTTTGTTCGTGATCTGTCACTGTC